>NW_009234939.1:0-7007 GCF_000690835.1 Fulmarus glacialis | reverse complement strand
CTGCAAACTTACTGAGGGAGCACTCGATGAAACTCGATGTTGAGTTTCATGCCAGCAAAGCTTGTTTTCCTTGGTAACGTGTACCAAATGTGCAACAGTGTAACAAGTTGAATAAAGTTTTACCAATGCAATACTAAAGATCGTCAATGAAGTCCCCACCGAGAAGCAAGTGCTACTGGAGATCATTTGTCAAACAGTGTGACTAACACAATTTATGACCCCATCTCATCTCATCTCATCAGCCTCCCGTTTATCTAATGTGTCACCCTTTAAGTCTTATGTGTCACCCCAGCTGTCCATGTTTTAACATTTAAAGGCTTTGCATCTGCTGTGCCTGATACTACAGTAGTGAAGGTCACTAAGCTGACTTTACTATTAGGTGGGTTTCATTTTTATATACCAAACGTGATGAGGAAGAATCATAGTGAAGTCTGTTGACAAGATCAGCTTTAAATTTTGCACATATTAAATGACTTTGCTTTCAGTTGGTCGTCTCAGCACAAGTGGGACTGGAAATCTCATCAGAATATATAAAGTGACAGATTTTGCGGTGCCAGCTGTACTCTTGGAGCCCAATATTGTCCTTCATGTGAATACACAGAGAGTATAGTCACATCTTTATTTGGAGGTTGTCCTACAGCTGTGTCTAGAGCACTCACTGACAGCAGCCACACGCTACCTGCAAGGCTTCTCTCAGTGGGTTAATAGCATTAACGAGGTTTTTAAAGTGACGTTTTATATGGATTAAAAGCTTTCTTTTTCTTTCTTTCTGGTAGGTAACCTCCCCAATATAAATTACTAAAATGTTAACTTTTTAATCACCCAAATGAACACTGGGCTCAGATAAAACAAGTCAAATATGGCAGAGATGTGAAATGGTCTGCAACTGTCAGCATTCTTCTGTAAAATTTAAGTGAAGCAGGCTTTTTGGTTAAAACCATGGCAAGAAAAGAGAACAAGTATTTTTCTGTTTTCTCAGATGCCTTCTGACTTACAAAACTGCTATTGTTGCAGTCAGTAAATGTGGTCAAACGCCATGGGTCATTGAAATAACATGGAAAATACATTATTTTCTGCTGGAAAACATTTTAGAAAGGATTCTTTTCTACCCACAGGTAAAAAATACAAGATGGCATGAGCCTGACCATTCACATATGTCAGTAATGTTTCACATCTACCTAGATTTTTACATGTAATTTCTTACAGTCAGTAATAACATACAAAACAAACTGACACTTATTCAAGAAAATGAAGGACGTGTGGTCCCATAACTGGATATAAGAGAGAGAAAACCTCTCAGACAATATAAAATAAGCAAGTATGCCGTTCATTTTGAAGAAATTACTACACCTACTACTCAGTAGTTTTGTGTGATTCAGATTGAGAAGTATTAATTTTAAAAAACCTCTGGGCTGAGGGCATGAAAACTTTATGCTAGAAAAATCCTACAAGATCCTATTAAAACCCTGAAGGTCTGTTTTGTCCTCTTTTTTTTTTTTCTTGGAAAAAAAAGCTGTAATCAAGTCCTGCCATGGAGGCCACGTTCATTTGTGAGGGACTGTCCAATCTTTCCTTAATGTTTCTAAGGGCTGAATACAACGAACCGTGTGCTAATGCCCACCATGTTCTATAGAAAGCTACCTGTCTACAGCTGGGTTGACTGAAAATACAGATCTAAAAGCAAAAAAAAAAAAAGAGCAAAGTCGCACCTAAATTTTTAGACAAACAAATTTTCATCAGTAAAGTTTCCGAAGTGCTGGGGAAGGTGTCTTTCTGTATGTGTGCTTCCACCCCGCCAGGGCTGAGTGCCTAGAAACGTCCCCTAAAAGGGGAGCGGTGGTATTCCCCAGTTCATCCTCCCTGAGGCCACTTGATAGCTATGCTTTGAGCACGCTGACGGGAATGAATCAACATGACACATAGCAGCCTTGGGAGCCTACATTTAAAAATACAGCCAGCGAGGGAGGCGGTAATGATGTTTGTTCCTTATTTAATCTCCTCGTGTTTAGAGTACTCTCCCGGGAGATGGAAGATTTGGGTGCCGTGTCCTCCTACACCATCAGGGGTTTGGTGTCGACATTCCCCTCGTTCCAGAGGAGCGGCCAGACAACGCGGCTGTACACCACGCTGCGATAAGGAAGCGGCGTGGTTGGACGTGAGCAAGAATCATTAAGATTCAGTTGTGAAACATGAATCCTTCTCTAAAGCAGCTTCCCACCTGTTCAAAAGTAGCTTCCCAGTCCATAGTAGGGGTAGGATATTAGGCACGTGCCTCTTTCAGCAATTTAGCAAGTTGGAGGTTGCTGGGTGTTGTAGATCCCAGCTTGCAGCATCCCTAGGCAGGGAGCTTAGGTAACTAGCTGAGGTGTTTTGATGTTGCCCTAAGAACTGAATACCTGAAACCTACGTGAAATAATGCACTTCAGTGGTCTGGGTCCTTTCATTTCTCTGTCTTTGAGTAGCAGATTATGGGTGACTAGACAGGCATCAAAAAATGACAGAAGCAAAAAATGTGAATTTTGTACTAGTACCATCAGCTTTGCCTTCTACTTTTATCTGTGGATTACAGGATCCTGATGGAGAGCAACCTTGTTTATCCACATAGACCATCAGATGTAAGGTCATTGGCTAACGAAGCAATTGTCTGTCATTATTTAATTAAGCAAAAGTGCATGTATGTAAATGACTGCATGTATGGGAGACTTGTCCAGGAGGTATGATAGGCTGTCATCATGGTCCATGAGCATTAGCTTGAACAGAAAGCAAGAAATGACTGAGAAGATGAGGGGAAGACAAGAACGTGACTTTTTACTTTGTAGGAAGCTCTGCCATTTGAAAAAATATATTCAAAGTAAAAATTAAAAAAAAAAAAAAAAAGAATTTTCTGCAGAACTGGTTTTATTATTTTATAATCCAAAATAAGTTGTTTAGACATTGAGTATCTGAGTGTTACACACTCGCAATGCTAAAAATTTTAAATGTTTCAAAATAAACATTGGAAAGAATCATTAGGTGAAGTTTAAAATGGGGGTGTGTGTTTAATTATTATTTTACCTAAAAGGAAATTCATTGGAGATGATAGTAATTTGTTGTGAAACGTGCTCCTTTAAATGAGTTCCTTCTTCAATGACAAAGAAGTGTTTTGGGGAGAAGTTCTGAAACTTTCTGTTGCTTGATAAATGGTGGGTAATGCCTATTGGAAGGACTAGTATTCATTGCTGAGCTTTAAATTACCTTCAGCCACATAGGAAAAAACCTTATTGCCTCTCAGGAAAGCCATGTGAAATATATGATCAATGCGCAAGTGTGGTCAAGAAAGTAAATAAAATGTGAAGATAGCTAAGGTTAAATGTAAGGCACTTGAACCAGGTTCTCGAAAGAATCCATAATTTCTGTGGAATTCAGCTGCAGTCACATGGACTCAGTACTTTAAATCTCAGATTTTTTATTTTAAATGTAGCATCTGACTTTTAGAAGGTATATGAACAGGCATCTACTGTCACGAAGCAACTGGAAGGTGAAGGACCTTTAATTTAAGATATATAAACCATGGAATATTTGTGCAGTAACAAAAACTACATTCACATCATTTTAGTTTTACTTTCAGATTTTCAAAGGGCTTTCAGATAACGATCACCCTCTTTGCCAAGTTACAACTTTGGTTAGTTTTTGATTGGGTTCCCGTGGGGAATCACCAACATAAAATTTTGCAAGCGCAGAAGCACCATTTGAATGGTTACCGGTGACACAGAGAGTAATTGTCAAATTATGATTTAAAAGGCGTCGTGCTTAAAAAGCTTCTTGAGCAGCGGTGGTTTTGTTTCAGGTGGCTGAACAATTTACTGCAAAGCAAAAAGGCCTAAGTGAAAGTGCTTCAAAAAGGGTTTTATAAATGTGAATCCAGAGAAACTCTTCCCTAGGGTTAAGTACAGAAGCTGTGCGTTTGTAGCGTTTACAGCACTTTTTAAAGCAATGCTTTCTCGTGGCCAATATAGCAGGTTACACATTTGGGAAAAGAAAACCAAGGAGTCCTGACTTGTACTTCCCCAGCTGTAACCAATGCAGCCACAATATAATTAAAGCCCTAAATAAATGATGCACTTAATTAAAGACAAAAACAAGCCTATTGAAAACGGAGGGAAATAATGAGCTATTTCTTGTTGTACATGATCTTTGTATACAGTAAAACATGTGCTAAAGTGTTTTGCGGTTGGCTGGCATTTTGTTTGCTCTTTACAAAAATGGGAAGACAAGGAGCCTAGCGAGCAGGAACACGGTTTGCATCCAACAGGCGGTCTGCAGATCAGAAAGGCACGATCACTTACTGATCAAGAAATAGGTGAAACGAAGTTCAACGGGCATCATCGCTGAGCCTGTGTCACCGTCTCTTTTGGGCCGGCACAGCTGTTCATACAGCCAGCCAGTGAACCATTTTGGGGAACTGATCTAGCAGAAGAAAACAACTGGCTTAAGGGGGAGGGGAGGCTGTGGTTGTATTTCAGGTGGATCTCTTCTCCAGCACTGCTGGTGAGGAGACCATGCAAACAGGGGCAGCCTCGCCGACGGGACCAAGCAGCTGGAGGCAGAGGTTGTGCAACGCGTTGCCGAATGTTTAACAACCAAACCCTGGAATATTGTTGAAAGGTGAGAAGCAACTAAGTGGAAGTATGATAAACTTCCGGGAAAATATGTACAGTTACGCCTTATACTATTTAAGATATTAAAGGTACATTAAGGGACATTGCCCAACTTGTAACCAACAATATAAGCAACAGGAAGGGATAAAAAAAAGAGAAATAAATTTCAGCTCTTCAGACTCATAAGCAAATGTGATCACCTCTCTTTCTGTGCACTAGTATCATCAACGATACTAGCAAGAAAATGTTTGCAGCTCTGGGAGTGTGACAGCTAAATGATCACTGCAGACTAGCAACAGGAGCTCAGAATTGTTAAGGTAGCATGCCTCAGAAACAATACTTTACAGGTAGGAGATTAGATGATATCACATAAGTGAAAAAAGCAAGTCTCCTATATGGTTCTTTTTGTGCTGCACCAGTGCAGCTTTTGGACCTTGAGTTATCATGCCAAATTCTCTGCTAGGTTCACACAAAATTCATCTAGGCTCCAGTCAACGGCATTTGAAGGCAGAAGAGGAAGGAGGGATGAAACCAAGCAATCTGCTTTTTTAATTTCTGCTGAAACGATAGTTCCTTAATATATTATAGACACCGAGGAATACTAATATCATCAAGTCAAGAGCTCTTTCTACATTGTGGCACTGACAAAATCATTAGTGTTTTCTGATGAGGTACAAATTCCAGTCTTGTGCTCAATGTAGTTCATATAGAGCTTGTGCTGCAGATGGAACACGAAACCCCGTTCTGTCTGGTTTCCAGCAACACCATATGTATGACAGAATCCTAATTTGCATGGCTATGGCTCAGATTATGTCAGTATTTCAGTGATAAATCCCTGTCTTGGTAGAGGATTGTTCAGCCTTTTTTTATTTTAGAGAAAGTGGGGCGGGGAGAAGCCCTTAAAAGTGATAGTTTTGTTGCAAGACGGGGGGAAGAAGGGAAAGAATTTAATGGAAGATGATACTTTGTCATCCTATCCTGATTTGAGGCGAATTGGACAAAAAGTAAAATTTCTTTCCAACACTTTCTTTTTTGACACATTCTATCTGTCAGGGAAACTTTTCCATTGAGTTAAATGAAACAGAGAAAAGACTGGAAAAAATTACTGCAAGAGAAATGTATTTTTTTAAAAAATGCTGCATCGAAGCAAATATTTTCAAATATAAACAACGAATAGCTTTGATGAAAATTATCTGAACACAAATAGTACAGAGTTCGTCAAAAACAGCGGGTGTAGAAGCAGCTGTAAAACTGTATGAGAAAAAGCATGACTATGTATTGGAAAAGAAGGACAGAGAAATTGGTCTAGCACTCTGGCACAGCAGTGCAACAGAAAACTTTTCTTAAAAAAACCCCGAACTACTACTGTTATCTTTCTTACATGTAGCCATCAGTCTGAGCAGAGATAATTTCTGCTTTTACCCCCAGAAAAGTAACTTGCAAACCATTTCTGATCTCATTATATTATCTGCATAGTTTCTTGTTTTTTGCACAACATTAATTTTAAAAATCGCCTTGTATATTGCAGCATAAAAGGCAAAAACGTTAAACTGATACAATCTATGAGCAACAAACCTTAGGAGAGCAAATATTGATCAAATTGCAACACCTTCTGCACAGAAGCTACAGTGAAACAAGGCAGTGTTTGCAGGTTGTCAGGAGCTGTGCAAAACCTGGTGTTTTACTTGAAGTCCAAGATCTTGCAGTGATGTTATTACCTGATAATCTCAGCTTTAAAAAGATTCATACTCTACTGTGGGGAGAGCGGGGAACCGAATTAGAGTCTCGTAAATGCTAAGGCTCTGAGTGACAGACGAGCAGCAGCCACAACTCATTTCGTTGCATTAGGCTCCCAGCTCATGATTTTTAGGTACTTGGGGCTGTCAGAACGGTGCTGCTCTCCTCAGCTTTTCCTACAGACCAAGCTTCACCAGCTTGAGAAACCTAACCAGCATGCCGCTACCATTTGTTGTGCAGGCATCCAAAATGTGGGCTGGGTTCCTTTGCTGCCCTTCACCTGCTTCTCTTCAAATGCATTTTGGTCGGCCCAGTACCCGCGGGACTTCCCGAGACTGGCCTTCCCCTGCTTGTGCCGATGCCCAGAGCCGAGTCCTTTCCCTCCCTTTCCTCGACTCCACAGAGCGGAGCGACAGAGGGACAATCTCTTTCCTAGCACCGTTTATCTGCGCTGCCAAAATTCACCGTCGGTTGCCGGGACCTCCCCGTACTTTAATCAGCAGTGAAATAGTTAAAGACGTTCCCGTTTAATTTGAATGCTGAATACGGTCCCCTCACAGCTCACCCTAAGCAGGGAGGGGAAGGTCGCAGCTTCAAGTGCCGGCTGCTGCTCGGGTTTGTTGTCGAGCCGAG
>NW_009234938.1:12056-16936 GCF_000690835.1 Fulmarus glacialis | reverse complement strand
GCTTCTCTAGGAGAATGCTGTGGGAGATGTGGGAATGAGTGTTGAAGGCTTTGCTGAAGTCCAGGTAGACCACATCCACAGCCCTTCCCTCATCCACTAGGCGGGTCACCTGATCCGTTGCTTTTGAAGCATTTGAAAATATAAATTCAGGTGGCTTTCTTCCTCATTCACTTCATACTACAACATACGTTAAGAGGCCAGAAGGGAAAAATAGGTAAGCGACATAATCTGCAACTGGATTATATGCAGCTGAGTTGACATTCTAGTGGGGTTGTTTATCCTGATTGTCAAGTTCCTGCTGGAGCCTGTCACACTTTAGCTTCTTTTTATCTCTACAGGAACAGGAGAGGAGATGCCTCTGAGTAAATTCAGAACCTCTTCTCTGGACTCACTTTTAGCAGTTGAAGAACTGCTTTCTGAAATACAGCCCAAGATAGTAGAGCAATTCCAAAAAGGAATTTATCACTTCGCATCATCCTTCGTGTCATCATCTTGTATCACCAGTGGCTGCAGATACTGTCAGCAGCATCATCTGGTGCAGTGTTATAGATCACTTTGAAAGCAATGCAGTATGAGACCTTTGTGTCCTCTCTCACCCTATTTCAGCAATATTCGGCAAATGCTCTCTGTCCACAGAATCCAAGCAGCTGCACAAGATTCCTCTTTTCTCAGGGAATCACACCATGTCTGCAGGTGAACCCCTCACCCAGCCTATCACTAGCAGGCAATGGAAAATGGCCATGGGGCTTCGCAGGTGAGTAACTCACTGCCGTCACTTGGAAGGAAAGCAGCTACTAGAGAGGGGTTAGAATCTGTATTTACACACTGATCTTGAGTGTACCCAATGTAAACAGTTCAACAAGGTGCCACTCTGCAGTGGTGTAAGGGTAGGATTGGCAGCACGTTATTAGAAACCAGGGGGAGCTAAGGAGGAGATGGACAGTTACATTATCTCTGCTTCCAGATGGGATCCCAACCTACCCTGCATTTCTGTGTCGGCTTTATCAGAGCTCTGCACTTCTTTAAAAGGGCTTTTTAAGTTCTTGACCAGGGAGCGTTCTCCACCTCATCCTGACACATCACTCCTCAGGAGAGAACTGCCTTAGACTTCTCCAAGCCAGAGTTTTCTTCCTTTTTGCAAGAACAGGAACACCAGATACCTTGGAATTAAGAGAACTGTCAAGGTGACAGACATCTACACCAGCTGGAGTTGACACAATCAGATCCTTCCTTATGGATTGTGGACACACTTCTACCAGTAAATCGTCTGTTTGGTTTGATTAACAACCTCTGAATTGCTTTAAGAATCTGGTGAATGATCTTTGGTTGAAGAATTGTCACCAAAACCTGAGTGCAAGTTACAAACTGCAGAATTTTCCAGAAAAAAGGGAAAGAAACAGATGTAAATGACCTCTGCTTGAGCTCAATGTTCTTTGAAGTGTCTTGGGTGGACTCTAGGATGCCAGTGCTGCTGGCCAGCCTTCTGTTGCTGATCTCCTTGCAAAGGCTGGTAAGAGGGGGTAAACATTGTTCTTTATTTGAAATGGTGAAATTGCTCATCCTACTGAAATAAACCTTTTTTTTTTCTTTTCTTTTTTTTAATTTGAAGCGTGTTCTTTAAGGAGCTCTGGGTTCAGCTTAAACTCTTCTGCTTTCAGTTGCTCTATTCCTTTTCTTACTTGTCCTAATTTCTTTTAACTACTTGGTTGGAAATTTCCTCTCGTTTGGAGCCAGATGGTTTCCCAGGGTGTGTTTGTGAGTAGATCTCATGGAATTGTTCCTCTCATTTTCCAGCCTGTCTCAGTTGAGGCTCTGACAAAAGCAGTGTGTTGTTGAACAGGACAGTGACAATACTGCTCTATTATCTGTGACTACCTTTTAGCTTTCTTTCAAAGCAATTATGGTGTCACGGAGAAATAAGCTGAATTCCTGCATAGTTCATAGGCCAGTATAACTTCAGAGGCTAATAAAGGTATCAATTCGGTTATGTGTCAAGGTTGAATATTTGACATTAAGTGTATATCTACTTGTAGAATTCAACTAACTATCAACTGACTACAGTACTTGATTAGTCTATTAGGAGATCAAAAAGCAAAAAGAACAATCACACTATTTCTTAGGTTTTTATTAATTAGAAATGCTAGAAACAGATAATTAGTATGCCATTTCATAGACAGGATATATTAGAGGTTATTTTCCTGTTATAGCATCCATTTGTGTAAATCCCTACTCGTGTGTTTAATGTTTATTTACATGACAAGCCCAGCTAGCCTCACTAAGACAAACTGGATGAATGAAAGTTTTGTTACAGTGCTACTATATTGTAGTACTGAACATCATTCTCTGGAGCCAAAACATGTCCGAGAGGTGTGACAAGACAGGAAGAAGATATTCACCCCTGAGATGTGTTCAGGCTGCACTGCCCTGAGCACATTGTTTTGCTTATTCCTTCTCTCTTCAAAACCACTTACTAATCATGAGCAGAATATTGAAATAAATGGACCATGGGTCTGTCCTGCAGGCTCTATATTCTCACACTCTGAAGGGCAAACTCTCCTGAAGTTTTTAATGCTACTCATCCACATAGAATAGAACTCTGGCATCCTGGCAGGCATTTGCCTGAGGTGGGGCTTGGACAATAACCTGAGGTTGCTCAGGAAGGTCTTGTCAAAGATGCCTACCTGCTGTGCTTGCTCTGCCAATAATGGCAAAGAGGCAAGAAGACAGTAGGAAAAAACTGGCTTGCATCTATAGAGATACACAAAAAGTTCACAATTCTGATCTTAGTCTTCATTTGCTTTTATGTTGCAGGCTGTGTCCCACCTCATGATGGATATGGCTCTGCATTCCTTTGATGACCAGTATTTGGGGTGCAGAGAGCAGGTGATGGAAGAACTGGAGCGAGGAGACTATTTCCAAAAGGAAATAGCTGCTAACAAGGACTATTTGAGTCTCTGGAAGAAGGCTCAGGAGGCTTTGTTAAAGAGCCCTGTAGGTCTCCTGAGGGAGATGCATGAGAGCCATGCCATAGTCCTCATGGCTTACACCATGAACTCTTCCCTCCATTCTCAGCTGAACTGGGCCACATCTACAGCAGGAAGCTCTCCAGAGCACTACAGACACAACTTCAGTTTCAAATATTTTCACTTTTACCTAACGACTGCTATCCAGATAATGAAGCAATGGCAGAGCAGCAAGGAGAGCATGGGAAAACGTAAGTGTTACCGGGTGCATAGGGGTGTAAAAAACTTATATATTGAGGCCATGGTAGGCAGCAGGGTGCGATTTGGCCGTTTCACCTCCACCTCCCGCCTCTGGAATGAAGCCCAGAAGTTTGGGAATGAAACTTTGTTCACAGTGACCACTTGCCTAGGAGCAGCTGTGCAAGGCTTTTCTTACTACACATCGGAGAAGGAAGTCCTCATTCCCCCTTACGAGATATTCCTTGTCAAAAGCTTCTTTCGGACAGAGCACGGTAACCGGCTGCACCTGCATTCTGTGGGGAACTACAGCAAGTACCACTGCCAGCTTGTGGAAGGTATTGTATACAACCTTTCACGCAGGGGGGGACGCGGGACAGTCCGGTCTCAAGTACCCCAAGCAGCCCTCACCAGCTGCACCTACATGGGGCCACACTCAAGGCCAAATCTGTAGCTTGCCTGCTGTGTTCGCCTACGAGAGCCACATGGCCCAGTTTACATCTGTTTGTCGTGAAACCTGGGAGCACCCTGTAGCTCACTAAAGATGAATCCACCTGATACACAGCAGGTCTCAGGGTTCTTTACAGCCTCCATTTATCCCATCTGCCATTGCAAGGATGTCATAGGACACAAGCATTTGGGTCCCTAGCATTTCTACTGCAAGGACAGATGAGATCTGCAGGCAGTTTGAATTCAGATATTTATTCTGGTGGCTTGCAAGGTTGCTACATTTCAAGCCTCAGGACAAAACTATCCCTGCTTTAGTCGTGCTCTCTCTCCTGTGACAGAAGGGAGGAAAGGTATCCTTTGGCAAAGCACACACTGTGAGCATCCTGGCTACAGAGGTAACTATTCTGTGCTGGAAGACCTCACTGGGCCTGTTCCACAGCCCTGTCCTTCTGTGAGCCCACCATGAACACAGGACTCTTGCTTTTCTTTCTTTGAACAATAGTGTGTTAATGCAACCTTTCAGCACAAAACAATCATTCAGGAATGAGAGTTTGTGCCTGGACCTAAGCCAAAGTAGTAGGCAGACTTGAAGAAACGGCTCTTCTGGGCAAAGGCTGTGTTAGCAAGTGCCAGAAGGTTTAGGCAGCCAAAAGAGGTCTAAATGACTGCTCTCTTGACTTTCTTTCAGCTTCAAGAAGCAAGAACAGCGGTTCCACTGCCCTCGCCTCTGCTGTTCTTCCTAGTGTAGTTGGAGTTTTCTTGTGCTTGGCCCAAAATGACTGATTCTCTGGCTGCATCCAGATATATACACTTGAATAGCAGGCAAGAAGAATTCACAGCAAATCAGTCTTTGGAGTTCCTGCTGTTAGAGAACGTTCAACCCTCCCTTTGCTTTCAGCTGCAGCTCTCCAGCTGAGACTGGAACATTCAGCGTGGGTCATCAAAACAGACATTCCCTGGACCTATTCAGGTAGGAAGGCAGTTATCTATGGCCTTTCTGAAGAGCAGGGCGGTGACAGCCTTCACTGTAGGTAGCTTTTCCCTTAGGCATTCAGGAAAGACACACATGGACTTTGGACTCTTTACACATTTCTTAGTACCTTTATTTTTAGTGAGAAAGAGTCTGTCTGTGGGATGCAAAAGGAACCATGGTGGTAAAGTCGAGTGGGTAACTGTGCAGCTTTGCATATCTCCTTTGAGTGCAGGGTCCCAGGGGACAGTAAAGTCTGT
>NW_009234938.1:1899-12025 GCF_000690835.1 Fulmarus glacialis | reverse complement strand
TCCCTACTGCATGACCCCATGCACCAAAGCCATAACTCTCATTTCAAGCTGGCTGTCTGCATTTCACACATAAAGCATAAAACTGCCTTGAGACATGAACTTAGCAGCAGAGGATCATGAAACTTGTCCGGCCTGTCTTCAGCTTTCATGTTGGACTTTAGCATTTCTTCTGAAAAACTCAGGCAGATCCTGTATTCGGAACAGTCCTCTAGTGGCTGATGAATACATGCTGGTCATTTGGAGCCCACTGCTGTCTTCATGGATGTTGGATGTGACTGAAATTCATTTACCTGTCTTTCTACTTCACTGGTCTGCAATGTCTAATGCTGGAAGTTGAATCAACACCACAAATTGGAATCGGAACTTCTGATTTAGCTATAGACTCCTCTCACTTTTATGCTTTCATTTAGCACTTCTGGAGCCTTAGACAACCAAGCCAGAACAGCTATGAAGTTCTCCCGTCCTCAAAAAATAACAGTGTGGAAAAGATAAGAAACATTTTCCGCCTGCAATTCCCCTTTCCAACATGCCTTACTTGCTTCTTCATCCCTAGTCCCTCACCCCCACTGACGCTAGCCCTGGGCTGAGGCTACGGTTAGAGAGGTTATCTCAGTGATCCAAGGAGACTAGTCATGATGATTTAACTTTGCAGCGGAGTCATCAAATAATTGAACTGAAACTCACTGACACATTTCACAAATGACCTCAGCTTTCAGTCACTGCTGATCTTGGCAGGAAGCTGGAGTTCTGTATTAACCATGCCCTGTCCAAAACAGTAAGCAACAAGTTAGCTATCCAAAACAAGATCTGAATATAAGAGGACTGCACAAGCTGCTTATCAGCTGGTTAGTCAAAAGTAAGGACAGCCAAAAGCACCTGTTGAACTGCTCAACTCTCAGAGCAGCTCTGTATAAGCTTGCTGCCATTCCATTGGAAATCCTGTGGTAAGGAATGCAGAACTTAAGCACACGAGAAATACTAGCGTTAGAAATGTAGGCACTTAAAGAATTTGGATGTCTTCAGGTTTTAGCAGATTAAATGGAGGAGTTGGAGGCTCAGCATGTTGTGTATCAGATTTAGGTGTCTGTAATGGCAGAGACCATCATCTAATCATCTAAAACCTAGTAACATGTTCTGTGAAACTGAACTACTGCCCCTGAAATTCTGATATATGCTTGCCCAGGCAGCTAAAACAGATTTAATATGGAACTATTTTACTATTAGCTTGTTTTCTGTCAATATTTCATGTTACTTTCTTGTTGCTCTTGGTTTGCCAGTGATTTAAAATAATAAGTTGTCAGAACTTGATTTTGACCCCTAAATGCTCAAAGATACTAAGCCCAGATTTCAAAAAAGAATGAAAAGATTAGAAGCAGCTGCTGCAGATACCTCTTGTATGTGTGTTCAAACATGCTTAAATTCTTTCCTATGTGAGAATTACAGGAATCGAGATGGATTTCTGACACATCAGCACATTTATGCCTCTTGCTGCTTATCAGTTGCCGCTGGGACGCAGGCTTCAACCACTTTAACAAAGGTTTGGAATCCTTCACAAGGTGGCTTCAGCACCCTGAAAGCCTCCTCTAAGTAGTCAGCTGCTATTTTCAGGCTTTCCTTTATGGATCTGTGTCCTCGAAGGATCGCCTGTAGCAAAACAAGAAGTGAAGAGGAGGAGGGTAGAGAGCGAAGCCTGAGCTGTTGTGAAATTCCACTCGAGGAGGAGCTGCCTTCTGTGGTACTTGGTGTCTCATTTTGTTGCAGCATCTTCACAATATCAGCATAGTCCATAAGAAGTTCTGATACTTGGAGGGATAAGGCAGGTGAACTCAATAACTGATGAATAGCAGACTCTACCATGTCAGGGAAATTGTCATGTTTCAACATCACTGCAATGAGTACACCCATGATGCTTTCTACAACCCCCTTGTAATTCTCGTAAAGTTCCTTTACTGCAGCGATCTTGTCCTGCAAGGAGGTGATGGGACCAGCAATCTTAGCATACAAACTGTGGCTGATGCTTTCCTGTACATCTTTGTCTTTTGTTTCCATGGTGGCTTGCATCTCTTTCAAAGCACTGACCAGGAGCTGCAGATTCTCTTTAATGCTGAAGTTTTCTTTTACTGATACGATGGGGAAGTTGGTGCCAAGATGCTGATTGAGGAGTCGGAATATTGTGTTGGTTGAAGAGACATAGATGTACACTAAGTCATGCAGATTCTGGCAGGCCCTGACCAGCCTTTCTTTATCACTCTTAAAACCAAGGCGAGCTAACATTTCTGGAGTGGTGTCTGACTCTGAAAAGCAAACAGAGGAAATCCAGAAGACACAGGGGAATAAAACTGGATATATTTTCAGCTAGAATGTTACATATCTGAAACCAATATTACAAATTATCAGCCCACCTGACCCGCCCTTCCCCAAGACATTACAGTTAGAAGAAAACACAGAAAAAGCTCTTTGTGAGCCTTTGCAGGAGTCTTACAAGCAGGCCAGCAAAATATGGTGTAAACAGCTGCAAGTATCCTTACTCTTATGGCTGCAGGAAGTATGACTCTGACCTTCAGCATGCAATCTGAAAAGCAATGGAAGTGTTGTAAGTGATTTATTCTTGCCTTTTGGTGTCTATTGGTAAATTTATGGGAGTCCTAGCAAACAATCTACTTTACATCATCCTTAGAATGATATTCCTTCAGTTTGTATATACTGGTGGGTCTACACAGAATTAAACTCATATTCTGGGGAGGGGGGAATAGACACAGCAAAGTCAAATGTATCAGACATCTACATTCAAGAGGCAAAGCAATTGAAGTCTGAGTAATGCAATGTTTTGTCAGGCTACAATTTCCTGTGAAGTGACCCGTATCTGTCAGTTCATGCAGCGGCTAGATGCTGCAAGCACCCCTTGATAGGTGGAAGCACAAAACTTACTTGGTCTCCCGTCTTGCTACCATTTTGACTATTAAGGAAGTTATGTCCTGCTTGCACCTAGGAGTTCTCCCAAGGCCAACTGCAGGCACAGCCCTGGGACAGCACACGGCTGAGGGACTGCTCCTGATTTTGCCTTTGCTTGTGCCAGAGCCCTGGAAAGCCAAACTGGTTGCAGCAGACATGTTTCATCAGCTATTGCTGTGGTTAGATGTGCAGTTAGATGGGTCCAAACAGTTGCAACTTCCCATCCCACTGCATACGTTTCAAGACTTTTCTCTCACTGCTCAGCTCAACCCTCTGCCTCTTCCTCCTTTCCCTTTCCATGGCAAAAGTGATCTGAAATTGTGGGAAATGGCAAAATTGATTTTAGCCTCCACTGCTGTTCAGCCAGAGCTGGCTCTGGAGCTCCACACCACTTCTTCCACTCTCACAGCATCAGAGGAGAGGATCTGGGAAATTGCAGCAAAGAAGGGTGACAGACACTCCAGATGAAGTCCTTCCCCCAAACTTAATAGGCGTGAAACAATAGCTATTAATCTTCCCTAAAGACCTGGAGTAAAGCAGGAACAAAACTGCTTGCTTATTGTTTAAATGATTTTCTGTCATGTTCCAAACGATAGAGTAGGGACTCTAGAAGAGAAGAATTTGCATCCACTGTAAATCTTGAGGATCTGAAAGCAGCTTCCAGACTACAGAATGTGACACAAAGGCAGTTGCCAGCCTGATGAATTCAATTCAGTCCAATATTGGAAGAAGTATTTCAGGACTACATGGCATTCTCAGTTAATAACAGGAGTCACAACTAATTGACCATTGCAGAAATGTAATAGTTAAATCATTAATGTTCTCTCTCAGCTCATCTTCTCAGGCCTACAGCTCTGAAAACAAGGGGAGTTTGGTACTCTCGCTCTGGGTTGAATAAAATACCTCAGCTTTCGGAGGAAAACAAGCCGGCAATTGCAGAGTACTCATTTTATGCTTGATCTTTTACTGTCATCTGAGAAATCAACCATTCTCTACTGGGGAGGCAACATTCACGACCAGAGTCTAGTGGGCAGCAGATCCATCTTTCTAAGGATCAGAGCATGGAAGATGTCTAGCTTGGATGAAGGCTAGACTTCAAGCTTGACTTGCTGGGACAGACAAAGCCTGTTTTCACTGTCTGTGGTATCTATTTTTCTATTTGTGTGGGACTGTTCAACTTTTCTTCCATAATTCATAGGTGTACAAAATGAGTCACGGCCACAATTCATTATTTCAAGGAATAGCTGCAAGCATTAGTGTTTATATTTATAAACAATAGAAATTTATAAATCCCAGTACAAAACCTAATCCTGTATCTGTATGAATGAAAAGCGCTGTCCTACATGTTTTATGTTCTGAGAACAGCAAGTAATACCATCCCCCTTCAGCCATGGCTGTAGGTACCTTTGCCATAGGCAGAGGGATTCATGCTGTACCTATTCTCTCCAGGAACAGAAGGCCTTTGGAGGACCTAAAAATTGGGAACTAGCATGAAATAAACTGAAATGTGTTAAAATTGGAAGGAAGAGGAAAGGAGGAAGAAAATGAAACGAATCTGGATAAACATCACACAATAGAATTAATGATAAGCAGGCAGGCAACAGGACCCAGATGAAGCCCAGGCTCTGGATCCCTAACTCATCACATGCTGCTGGAAACCACCAGAGGAACACAGGGAAAAGAGGATGAACTCACTGTCTCATACACATTCAACTGACTGCAGGAGCACTCAGACAAAATCAGGTAGGCGGTCTAAATGTTTAATTAGAAAAGCTTCTGGAGAAAATCTCCCTGGAGCTGGAGAAATAGTCAGAAATATGGAAATATATGTGGCCTGCCTAACTCTAGAAAACAAATGTAAAAACTAGCAAAAGTGTTAATGTGAAGAGTAAGCGGTAATTTTAGCATTAAGACACAAAATCTAGAGCAGTGATCGGAAGCTGAAATAATCATGCATAAAGAATAGATGCTAAAAGTCTCCTCCACACCTGTCTAGTACGTAAAATGTTTGTTGAAATGCTATTCCTCTTAGAACATTTTGTCTTCTCAGTTTCTACAAATAAGGATAAACAAATGACCTTTCAACAAAACGTCACTGGAGTGGAAAGGATCTAATATCACACTGAGTCAGAGAGCAAGCCAGCAACATCACTGAGGCAGGACTGATATGAATTCATACCTTGTATTGACATGGCTTTATGTCTCCTGAAAATCACAAACCTTTACTGTATATGTACTTTGCTCCCTCCAGCTTGAAGAAAAAGAAAGATGTGTTAAAAAGTTTATTCTCTTGGAGCTACAAGGTAAGTGGTTGGAAGAAATGTATAGTACTGTGCAAAATATTGTGGGAAAAAATCTCTTCAGACTGGCTTGTATTTCAACACTGAGACTAAAAGTTGGCTAGGGCACTGTTGAAATCATTCTGTTTTTCTACGGTGATCTTGTGGGGGAGGATGTGTTTAGTAAAATACAGCTGGGTCAGTGTCAGATGATTTGCAGTTAGCAGATAATGCAAGAACTACAAAGGACCAAAATGACACAAAGGTGTCTTTTTAAGAAGAAAAATCTAGCTAGTCCCCTACACATAACTATTTGTAGCTACAACTGTGCTATATAGGCACCAACAGAAAGAAGGGGTTTATCTTGGAAAAATGCGAAGCGCTGCACAGAAGTGGCCCAGATTTGACATAAGAGGGCCGAGAATGCCAAAGTACCAACAAAGAAACGAGTCATCCATTCATAGTTTGCCCCTGTTGCAAAGCATTTAAGTCAAAATCATGCTAAAGCATTTTTACTTTGCAGCTGGTGATGGGTTAAAGGGAAGTGGCACAGAGTTGATTACAGCAGCTTAGTGATGAGGAGTAACTCCATGATCACTGGTAACTCAGTATTATAGGACAACTTTGGACTCTGTATATTGACATGCAGGTAATGAAGAAAAATATATTAAAGATACCCTTTTGCTGGCAAACCAGCGACAGCTCAGAGAAGAACGGTGACCGTAACGATTAGACACAAGTGTTTGGGGTGGGAGGAGTCAAAGTAGTTAAATTTTGTGCTCTGATCTGTACAGGATCAGATAAGGAGGGCCAGATTCTGCTCAGTCATGTCCTAGGAGCTTAATGAGCACCTGTTGGTGTTAGCTCCACACAGGACACACTGGGTATGGAGGGAGCGTGGCTGCGTGAGCGGGGCTGTCCCTGCAAGCTGGTGCGTGCTGCTCCAAGGCAGTCTGCCATCACAGACATCCTGCTGGAGTAGGTGCACCTCGTGGTGCTTACGCAGCATGCTGAACATCACGGGGCTGTCTGCAGCTGTTTGATGTTCACGAGGGAAAAAACAATGGGGAATTGATTACAGCATTAGGGAGGTGAATAAACAATGAGGGAGCAGGGGCTAAATATCAGGGAAGAAAACAGTGGGAGATGTGTGTAAGGTGATATAGGTTAGGATGGGTTTATTATAGATAATTTTACCATTCTCTATGAATTCCCAAGTGTGAGTTTATTAGTATAAACACAGAGTGCTTATATAGTAACATTTTCTCTTGAATGTGAGTAGAAATAAGCTACACTAGCATAAAACACTCATATGGTGATACAGACTGTGCCCACTCCAACAGTCATCATAGTTGTTTAAAAATCAGATGCTACTAACTGAAAAAAATAAGCTGATACACAAGTGTGTCTAGAACAGGCCTTTCACTTCCACAGCTTATTTTAGATTTTGCTGATTAGATGAGATTGTTGCATTTTTTTAGTGAACTAGTTCAGCTTCTACCATCTTCGGGTTCCAAGGTGAAGAATGACCCATGTTCGTTTTACCAATCTTCTAATTATGTATTTGTTAGCTATTTTTGTTGCCCTGAATATGCTCAATGTCTTATAAGGTCCTTTTCCAATCATTTGGCTAAAGATCCCAAACAAGAATTAAAATTTCTATATTTACGAGCTATGGCTTTGACTTGCTGAGTATAAAAAGAACCAATAAGGCAGAGACAAAGGACATTTCACTGCTCTTTAAGGGCTAGGGTTCTGCGTGTTGAAAAGAGTAAGAGATTTCTTTTCTCTCTTGAAGTAGCCTATTTCTGAAGAATGGCACTGAGTGACCTCCTTTACCCAGATAACCCCAAGAGAAGGCAAGAATTGATCCATCTGCACCAGGAATTGCTCGACTGCATGTCCACAAATTTCCGTGCAACAAATGAGCTGGCTGGGGTGCTGAATGAACACCTGGGCTGTACCATTACCCACATTCAGATGAGAGAGAGCAGCACTGTCAAGGAAAACTGTGACATTATCATTCAAGCGATGAGTGAGATTCAGCATCAGGTACAGAAGATTGATAGTGACTTGAAGGAAAAGCTAGAGCCTGTGCTGTACCAGAAACTGTATGACATCAAAGAGCCTGAGTTGGAGAAAATTGCAATAGCCCATAAAGTTTTTTCCATTGTTCTTGGAGAAGTGACTTCAACAGCTGGGATGGTAGCTATCAAACTTCTTGGCTCCAATCTTATAACTCTCACTGTGAGCAAGCTCGTCAGTCTCCTTGCGCAGATTGGGGCATCTGTTCTTGGGGGAATCAGCATCACCATTCTTGGGCTCGGCATTGAAATGATCCTCCACGCCATCCTGGGAGCCATGGAGAGGAATCAGCTTCTGGCAGCTGTGAGAAGCTACGAGAAGCACCTGGCTGAGTTTAAAGCAGCCTCAGAAAAGTACCAGCGTGCCATACGTGAAGTGACTTCTTCGGTGAGACAGCAGGTTCAGTGAATGAAGTCGGAGTTCTCTCTCCTGCTGTGACAGCGGCTGCAGCAGCTATGTCTGCAGAAACCTTTTTGATTCATTGTGGTAAATGAACTGCCCATGGCTTTTTTTCTTACTAGTGGCAGCAGAGCAAGAGATGTGACGCATCACTGAAATATATTGATAAGGAACTGGCTTATAGGTGTCTCTGGGAGGCAACGCTTCAAATACTTTGCACCTTTCCTTCAGCTATTTTCTGGAATGCATTGTAGATAACCTTGAACTGTAATTCATACTAGTCACAATAATATTCACTGCTGGAGTAGTAGCAGTGAGAAAGTATGATTTTTCTCTTACTGTGTTTCTATACCAAAGATGACAACATGATGGGAGAAAACAATTTCAACAAGCCAGTCCATGCCATTCTCTGGAGGCCTCCTCAGGACAGCTGTGGTTGCTAAACTCTGAGTGTGGATTAGTGCTAAATCCGATAGGCTGAATTCCCTGTTCATTGAACTGCTTACAAGAACTAGCTGAAGCATATTTAACTGCTATTTCCTGCCCCATCCCTGCCTAAGGACCCAGCCAGAGATCTTCTTTAAATAAACTCTAGTCCCAGTAGATTAGCAGATAAGAGCAGCATGGGCTTGCAGGCAAACACACACAACCTTGCTCCACAACTGAGAGAAACCGGCTGTAGTATTCCAGGCGTGCCTGGCTGTGAATAACCTCTTATGCTCAGCAAGGCCCGCTCCTGCCAACCCACAGGTAAATATTTCTGTGCACAGTTGCTGCTCTGTTGATTGAAATGGGATTATACACACGTACAAGTGTCTGTAGGATTACAGCCTTTTAATGCACTAAATTTATTTTCATGTGCTTTACCCAGTCCCACAAATGCACTGCCAAGAGCGCGCTCAGATTCTGCATTTCACAATATGCTACCAAACGTCCTTATTTTTCAGGTTTTAAAAACAAAGCTGGAAGCAAGAACATGATTTGCAGTCTCTTGCTCTGATTTGCTGTGGTTTGCTTTTTTTGCTTTGATCTTTGGGGGGAAAAAAAAAGGTAATCTAAGAATTAATAAAAATGTACCTGAATATTGTAAGACCTCTCTTTCCTGTACTTGGATTGTTTCTTTTGTTCCGTCTGAAAAACCAATCTTAAACCAAATAATGAAAAAAGATTAAAATCCTCATTATAGGTGCAATTTATAAATTCTTTTTTATATCCATGATAGAGTAATCTAGTAGGATTGTGTATAGGTTCCTTTTTTAGTACCAGCTTCCTCCCATCCTAAAAGCATATTCGAATTCATACTTGTTTATTAATACTCAATATTAGCAATATTAGATTATTACAGTAATAACTAGATCATGCCTGTGAAAGTAAAGAGATGGGTGAGATTACAACAGGTAAGCTCTCTGTTGGCTTCACAACCCTTCCATTCTGGGTTTTGGTGGGTTTTTTTGTTTTGGGTTGTTTTTTTTTTCCCCTACTATTCCCACTTTTAATCATTTTTTCTGACTCCTCTCTGCTTTTGTGTTCAAAAGCCACTAGATGGCAATGCAGCTGCTGGCTTTCAAGCAGCTCTGACAGCCATCAGGGAGAAAGCCCATGGTTCAGGAGCATGGATGGGTGCCAGGGACTGACAAACTGGGACCAGCACAAGCCGCAGACTGGGCAATGTGAGTCAGGAGAGGCAATTCAGAGGAGGCAAAAAGCACTGCTTTGTCTCACACGAAGTATTGTAGTGGATGACATGGTGACCTGAAGCATCATTTCTCCAAGATGTGACATCTCACATCTCCTGACACAAGTGACATGCAGTTTAGAGGTACTTGTTTAGAGGCAAGAGACTGTCCATCTTCAGAACAGGAATATTTGAGTGTTTGAGCTCAAATATTGACTCCTGGCTCCTGCTGACTTTCTATGTGCAAATGTACATTCTAATTTAGGAAGAAAAACCCCAGCTCGGTACGTACCTTTGCGAGATTGCCAATTGCTGCTGTACAAGAATAATGGAGTCAAATAAAAACAAATCTGTTGTACTTTTCAGGCAGTTTATCCACATTTTCTTGAAAGCAAATTCTAAGCAGTGTCGGGAAGGTGGGATACACAATGAGGAAAATAAAGGTATATGATTTCTATTCACCTCTCGGTAGATCCTTGCTCCTGGTGGGCTTAAAGGAAAGCTGACTTGCCCGCAACAGCAGGTGTGGCACGTGTCCTCATGCCCATGAGATGTTGGAAGATGTTGAAGATGCTGGAGGCTGGCGGGCGGCAGCCTGTCCCTCTGCTTATGAGGTAGGAGGCTGTGAGCTCACAGAGGCCGGGCCAGCATCCCCAGCCAGCTAAGAGGGCCACCCGTGACCTCATAGAGGGGTATGGCAACTCCAGCCGAAACAAGGTGGTTTTGAGGCAAAAAC
>NW_009234938.1:0-1868 GCF_000690835.1 Fulmarus glacialis | reverse complement strand
CTTTCCCTCAGCTCTAGCAATAAGAAAATCAATGTGATTTACTTGCATTACCGACAGTTATGTACTTGAACTGAGTGCAGCATGCATTTAACCGGCTAGATGCAAGGGAGAGCACCCAGTGGAGCGGAAACAGCTTAGCTCTGTTTCTGCTTGGTAACTGAAACTCTGTCCCACAAAATAGGAAATAACTCCTGCTCTCTCTAGCCCTCTGACCCGTCTTGGTTCTCCAAAGATGTCATAATGAGTCTGGGGTTAACCACTCTGCTGATGCTTCTTCTCTAGACTCCCTGGAGCTGCCTCTTGGCATGACAGAAGTACCAAGGGAAAAATGGGAGAGAACTATTGTCCTCCAAGTCAGCTCCAAGTCAGCAGACACTGCTGGGAGAAAGCAGTTAGGGCTGTGGCAGTACCACTGTCCCCACTGAGCCCAGTATTGTCATGACAGAAGACCCCAAGCCCTGTGAGGAGCGGCCAGTCTTCAAAGCCTCAGCTGTCTCCCTCTCCAGTGACACGGTACATGACAGGGATGTGCACGGTCACAGGGTTCCCATCACACCCCCTCAAGCATTCTCCCTCTGCTCAGTCTGTTGTTCTGGACAAAGGATTAAGAATTAAAACTGTATAATATGCGTGTTCCAAATAAGAACAGCCTCAAAGAAAAAAAGAAGCTGTAAACCAGCCAAAACCAGTCTAAGCTGCTTTCAAACCTGTATAGAAACACTGGATGGTTGCAACCAAAATCTGCCCTGCAGCAAATTGTTTCTGGTAACAAGAACAATATAAAAGAACAGGCCAAAGAGGCGCAAGGTGGGGGTAACTCTGCTGCGTACACAGTGAGCAAGACTTCCAAGGCACTGAGAACTCCTGACACCCTGGTTCTGAGGATGCTCCTGGGCTGACCATCAGCTAACTTGGATTTTGTGCGGTTTGCGACTAATGTTAGTGTTAATGCGATGCGCAGCTTATAGTCTTGCTTTTACCCACCCTGCAATGATCCTCCATAATGTTCCAAGTTTGCCAGCTAAGTCTCCATTATCTGAAAAACTCTAACAACATCGTGTTACAAGGTGCATCCACCCAGAGCAGGAGTCTACAAATCCTGCTCAGAGATCAGACCACCTCTGCTTCCAGGTGCATCTGTGCATAGAAAAAACGTCCTTCCTACACCTCCCCCAAGCATGACAATTCTTTAAGCCTGCACCCATACTTTATTGCTTGCCCCCTCCTTATTCACGGTGAATCTCCTTGTACGCAAGGAGATGTTCCATGTATCTTTATCCTGGTTCTTCATGTATCTGGGGACTTTTGCTGGGAGAGGCACCTTGGGCAACGAGGCACAACAGTTCCCACCAAGTGTCCACCAGCTTCTGCAAAGGACACCAGTTTGCTGCAGGGGCTTCTGTGGCCGAGAGGCTGCAGGGAAAGACAAGTAACGGAGTAGATCCTGTGGTCCCTGCTAGGACCAAACCAGCTCTCCTTTTCTCTTTGTATGGCCCGACCTGCCCAATGAACACCATCCAGTCACTTTTCTCCGGCAGTCCCCTGAAAACAGCAGTTAGCACATGAGCCTAACAGCGGGATGCCAGCCTCGCCCACAGGGGAGCAGTGTCGCCTTCAGGCCAAACCCAACCAGAAACGCATTTAACATCCGAGACTACCAGGAACTCCTGCTCCCTCAACGCTTTGCCTTTATTCCCCACAAGCAGAGGCTTTTCAGACGCCCCTCTGCTCTGCCTTGTTCCAGGACAGGGGGGCATTTTGTAGGCTCTCCCCAGAAGAGCGTGGGGGAAGAGTGGCCGCAGTGACCATGTTCACGGGGCTTCTCTTCTGTCCCGGCGTATTTCCAGCACCGGCCATACCGGCGTAGC
>NW_009234937.1:3877-31373 GCF_000690835.1 Fulmarus glacialis | reverse complement strand
AGGTCTTTTCCAACCGTAATGATTCTATGTTTCTATGATTCTCCCGGGGAGACACAGAGGTCTCTGGTGTTTGGGCTGCAATCACGTTTGTGGGTCTCCGTGGTCTCCAAAGGGGATTTCTTAAATAGCCAAGTGACAAACCACCTCTTAAATTCGGTAGCGTTTCTGGACTGGGGGAGTGATGGGGTAAGAATAATGACGAGTAACCAAATCCCACGGGCTTGTGTAGCTTTCTGTGGTCGTTGGAGTTAACCACTGGAGTTTGTGTAACAGTGACAAAAGAAATAGAGGAAAGTAAATGAGAAGAAAAGTGATTTTCTTGAGTGACATGGTGAGACATTAAATAGAGAATATTTAATTGCCTTCATTATGAATAGCTGTTGTTGTAATGCAAGAGAGGCAATAAAGTGGCCGGCATTCTTCTTAAAGCTATTTGTTCTTCGTTTCCAATTTACCAGTCCATTACTGTGTTTGAGCTAGTTAAGAGCAATTACACAGAGGAAATCCTGGCTGATTAATATGGACCAAACTGCTAAGTCTTCTGAACAACAATTAGGGCTTAGAGACTTTTATGTATATACCAGCCGCTATTACCTATTTTGCAGTTAAAGGAATGCATTTTTATAATGCTGAAAGCTGCAATGAATTAATCATCATTGTAATTAGAGCAGGCCCAACTAATTTTTTTTTTTTCAGTAGTTTATGTGGTGAGTTTAGTATTTCTTTTCACCCTGCCTGTTGCCATAGATCTCACAGGAGTGGTAGGACCGAAGAGACCTCAGAAAGACCCAGTCCAAACCCTGGACTTTGTGTTTAGAGCATGAATGAAGTAAAAAAGCATTATTTATAGAAAGCAGCATATTATTATTTTTTACTATTTGTCCAAGTCTGGTTCTTATGTGGAATGAACAGGTTTTGTGCTTATGGCTCCAATTACAACCTCATACTGCTTTAATTAGTCATGTAAAAATTAAAATAATATAACACTTGTTATTTCCAAAACACTAATGGTATAAATATTAATGAATCCTCACAACATCCTTTTGAGTTAGGTGAGCACTGTTATTATGATAAATATGCCTCTGAAAATTAGACACCGTCATAACTATCATCAGTAATATGGCTAATATTGCAGCAATGATATTTATTACTTAATTGAAATGGATTTACCAGTGCTAGAAATAGGTTTGCATAAACCTGTTTTCTCTCTGTGGCAATAAATATATTTCAAATTTACTTTTTTCATTCCCATCCAATGTTGTTTTCAGGAATAGTGAAAATTTATAGTGATTACACTATGTAAAGTGAGCACAGTTAGAACATTTGTACCATAAAATAATGCTGCCTGGTTTAGTGATTTGTTTGATTTTTGGTGTTTGTTGTAAACCAGTAGAATTTTTGAGTGAAGCATTCTGAAGGGAATGTTATAGTTTATAGTTTTCATATCAGTTTTTTTCATATGAATGCAGTTTTGAATCTTGGTTGCTCATAAACCAGAAGGACTCTTTCTCTATTGTAAAGCTGCACAATATAAGCGCAGTGATGACTATTATCAAAGGCTAGCGGCTAAAACTATTTTCCCAACATTTTCAAGCCTAAAGCACTGTAACTTTGTTTGCTTATGAGAATTAGTTACCCATTATTAGGATAAATAACTGTAGTTCTACTTCCTACATAAAAAGAAGAAAAAAAATCAGTCCTAATAATGTAAAGTTTATATTAGTTAAAATGTTTTTCTGTTATTACATCTGTGCGTGTGTGTATCTTCAAGCAAAATATCTTCTCTTTTCTTAATTCAGCAGAGGGCTGTAGTTGTTGAGTACTTCTGTAATGAGCAGAAGTCAACCATTAGTGAATTAGTGGAACCACATAGCTGCTCATCAAATCTATTATGATTTGCTAAATCTTGGGTCTTTTTCATGAAAACAACAACTTCAGATACTTCCCATAGAATAAATATTGCTAATACCATTCAGCTAATATTTAATATTTCAGTGGAATGCTCACAGCTTCTGAAAATTGCACCATTTTTAGGAGCATACCTCTGTGGGGTTTTTGCTAGGTGATTCTGGGGTGCCAGGGCTGAAAGTGGGGGCTGCCTTTTTTCTCCTTCCTCTTACATATTCTTACGTCCTGTTTTGAGTCGTATTATTTCAACAGCCAAGATCAGTAGAGTAAATATCCTCGTTTAATAATGTGATTTTTATCCTATTTGTGGTGATAAGGAGACCAGAAGTGCTCCAGCTGCATTTACATAACAAAAGCTAAGGCTTGTGTGTCCAGAAGTACTGTATTAACAAGAAAGTTCTGAGAACGTAGGGGAGGTTAATTTTCTGGCTGATAGTTTACTTTGGATTTGAAGCTGAAGCAGCAGCTATTATTTGACAAAATTTAGAGGCAATAATTTATTTTAAAAGCAGAGTGTTGTGGGGTTTTTTTAAATTATGAATCTGGTCTACTTAAAATACCCTTTGTGAAAGACTGCCTATCTTTTCTAATCTCAAAACCACCATGAATAAATTCCCTAATCTGCCGTTTTCAATGCGGGCTGAACAGCAACAAGATAAACAAAAGAGGATTTTCAAAGGCATCAGAGAAGGTTGATTCAAAAACATTTCTACACTTCCATTTGCTTTTCTGTCAGACGTGGAGGTGTGCAGCTCACCCAGGACACCAGCACTCCACAGTCACCTTGCATTAAATAAACCAAAGCTGCTAATAAAGGAAGTCTGAGCAACTGGGAGATTTTCCTACCGATGAATCTCAGTTCAGGCACAAGTAGCAATATCTCCATCAGACGTACCGACATACCGAGTTTTTCTGTCGCGTGTTGGTATCGGTAACTGGTTCAGCCTAATTAATATTTGATATCTGCAGTGGCACAGAGAGAGAGGGAAGTTTGCCACACAACTCTAGAGGGATTTATGGGTTTTCAAAACTCTGTTAGAGCGTTGTGCAAACACTATCTTCTCAGGTGTCCTCAGTTGTGCCTTTAACAGCAGAGACCTTTCGATCACAATTTTTTTTCTGCTGCACATGCTTGCAAAACTAAAAATTCTTGCTGTGGGAGGGTGGATACCCATTTTAACTGAGTAAACGTTATCAGGTGGTGGGAATATTTGTTCTTACTGCTCAGCAGTCATTGCTCTGTCCAATTTCTGTCACATTGTGTGTTTAGAATAGAAATTTTTGGATGCAGGCACAGGATGGTGGAGCAATAATTGGTGACAAGTTTAATCCTAGACCTCCCTTTTGAAGGAGAAACTACAGAAACTCATTTCATGCTGGTAACTTTCAGGACCAATTTTGGACTAGCACAGGGGGAGAAAAGAGGTCAAACCTATTCTTTATTTTATTTGTTTTGGAGGAGCCTCATGGTTCATTTCAAATCCCTACAAAGCTCTAGCAGAAAATGTGTTCCTTTATGTAGCCTTATTCTTTGCTCTTAGCAGCAATCCTTCTGCTTTGGCACATCCCAGTTTAATTACAGAAAAATTTCCAGGTTAAACAAGAAGGTAAAGTGGGGTTAGGCACTCAAATACATGAACTGCAGGGACATTTTAGTAGGTAAGTTCCTTGGGCCGATGGGTTCCTAGTTAAAATTAAGGATCTGTCATTGTAACTCTGGGTAGAAGCAGCAACAAAAAACGTGGAGTGAAACGACATATCCCAAATCTGCATACTTTTTCTTTGTTTTCCATTCTTAATAAAGGGGAAATAATAGGCACTGAATCTCAGCAGAGAGGAATGGGTGGGTGGAGCCTTCTGTGTTTCTTGTCCATGGAAAAAGGTGTTTACACCCCTTAAATGCAAGGAATGGGTGCTCACCCCAGCATCAGGTCCTCAGCAGATACTCTAGGAGTGGGATCATCTCAATGTTGAAGGAACTGGCGAGGACCCTGCGTTTATCGTGGGTAGCCACCATGGTTACTTGTGGCTTGCAGCTCTTTCCTGGAGCAAACAATAGAACCACATTGGGATCCCAGCTTTTTATCTCTGTTTCGCCCCATTCTTGGGGGATGTTTTCAGCAGGCAGTTGGTGCTTATGAAATGATGATCTAGATACATTCTTAAAACATGATATGATGTGTTTGCCTGGGCTGAGAGGCAAAGCTTTTCCCAGCAGGTCTTCCTGCAGTCCTCAGTCCCCACATTCCAGTTTTGCTGACGCATGCTCCCTCTATAGCAATGGTTTCAGTAAAACTGCACCAAATCTCAATTTCTGACTGAGTCTCCATTCCAGGGAGTGTTGTTTAGTGTGATTATTGCAACAAAATACTAACTGCGTGAAATGGAGCGCATCAAAAACTGCGTATGCTGACTTCCGCTGCTGTGCCACCTCTGAGCTTTAACTATTTTCTATTAGAAACAAAGGATTAAACTCTTGCTGTGCTTCTAATAATGTAGATAAATGGAGTTGGGACTAAATTTTAAGCCTCCTGGTTTGAGCTGGGAAACTTCAACACAAATTGCACAGACATGACTGAGTGCAAAATAATATTTCAGACTAAGTTGGACAGACTTGCTCTTGTAGCAGAGGCCAACAAACTGTACCCTACATTTATTCGTAGATACAGATACACATCAGTAAACTGAAAAGCAAATCCACAGTTCCAGGGAAGACTAGAGTAATATCAAAAGTCAGAAATAATTAGCCTGTCATGCAAGAGTACGTAGGTATATTATGTATCAGTATCAGCTATCAGCAATCTTCTTCTGTAAATATTTTCTTTAGCAAATGAGATTTTCATCAAACAGAGAAGGGAAAATAAAAAGACTCAAGGCAAAACACTATGATACAAAAATAACCAATTTTTCTTTGCTTGGATAATATTAGATTTTTCATTCTGCTTCCTTTTCTGAGTGTATAGATTGAACAGACAGACTGGTAGAGATTAATTTTCGAACAAAATTCACAAAACATCTTAAAAATAACTGCAATTTATTTTTGAATAAAACATAGGTAAGGTAATTATACAAAGTCTCCTAGATAGTCAAAATCAGATAGACAGTCAGCAGTAAAATCATTGCAGTTTTCTTTCTTGCACTCCCATGGGAATCTATCTTAGTGAAACACAGGGGAACCTTCTGTGCTCTAAGAGGAATGAAATAAATGCAACTATATAAAAATTATTGGGGAAAGAAAAAAAAAAACTTAATAAAGAACTAGGTTCCTTGCAACATACAGAAGCTTCAAAATTACATTAGAGGCGAGTTCCTGGTTTTAGCATAGTTTTGCTTCGTAAGTTTTTAAGGACAATAAAAACTCCATTTTGTGATAAGTATAGATAGTTGTTTTAAAATGTTAAGGAAAGAAATATATTAAGAATAAGATGCAAAATGGGAAAACAACAGTGATTTAAAAGGCATTAGAAAGCAAAATGAGAAAGAATTTAATTCTGGTGTCTATGCAGAAACATAGGAAGCAGTCCCAGCCTGCAGGAGTTTTTAATCTAATTCTTCTGATTTCCAGTCTCTTTCATTTATTTATTTATTTTTAATCTCTGAAATAGGAGAAAAATATATTTAGTGCCTTCTTCTGGAAAACCTTACTATGGTTTTCTTCTGGAAAACCTTACTACTACCAGATCTTACTACGCAGAGCACCCCAATGAAATTCCTGTACTCAGAAATGCAAATCTTCTGATGCAAATGTTCTCCTCTTTAGCTGAGTTACGTGCCTAAATCCAAGGATTGTGCGGCTCTGTGTTTACCCTGAACAAGTGCCTTTTATCTCTCTAACTGCCTGCAGAACTCTGTTTTTATCAGGGCTATGTTAAAACCAATAGTTTACATTCCTCCTTGGGCAGCTAATGACCCAGATTTGAAAATGGAATCTTCTATTCTCTTTTCTTCTATTCTCTGCTCAAAAAAAGCTCTGTCTTGAAAAGGGAAACGAATCATAGGGCTTTAGTCAGGTCTTTACTGAGTCCTCAGATTCCAAGAGTGGAAGAGTACCCATACAGCGATGCTGTTGATGGTGCTGTGAAGGGTGGTGCAGCAGGCGAGGAAGAGGGGATGCTCTGTGCTTCCTCCTGTCTTGTTTGCTCTTCCCCCCACGGGGGTGGCCCATCATCACCACAGTCCGTTTACCCCTTGGAAGATGTCCACAGCATCACAAGGATGTGATGTCTCGTATTGGATTTCAGTTTATTTTTCCTTATGTCAGAAAATAGAAATGTCGTCTCCAGTGAATTAGATCCACGTGTACATCGAGACACAGCTCAGAGTCTTCTGGTCTCAGAAAATGAATCTTTCACGGAACAGAGAGAGCATTTTTGGACCAAGGTCCCTGGCATGTATCTGAATACTTTCATTCTCCTTTCACATCCACTTCGGTGCTCTTAAAATTCTGCTCTCTAATGCTTTTTGAAGGTCTTATCTTTCCTGTCTTGGATTCCTTTCTTTGAGTCTTCTAAGAGTGCCCTGCACCTCTTACCACCATTTCAGTGGCAGTGCTAACTTCTTTGTATTATTCACCCTCTCAACTGCTATGGTAGGAAAAGCAATTTTGATATGCTAAGAGTAAATTTTAATAAAAAGAACATATGCTGTGGTTGCTAATTTCTGCCACTAAAGTGAATTATTTAAAAATGAATAAATTAGTTAGATATACTAAGCATTCAGCCCATTTTCATGGCTTGGTTCTCACATAATTGCAACAAAACTGCACCATTTGGATTGTAAACTTCACAAAAAAGAGGTTTTTAGAATCTTTCCACATCCAGTCTGCCCAGCTCAAGAAATGTTTCATTTGCAGAAGGCATTATCTAATGTTTCATTAAAAGCATTGGTTATTAAGCATTGATTTCTCATGCTGTCCTTCAGCCCTCAGACTTGTACCTCCAAAGTCAGCGAAGGTGAGTGTCAGTCAAGTGAATGTAGATGTGAACAATGTAAACTCCCCATCTGTGTCAGCTACCCTGGGCTGCCTTTACAATCGGTGTACTCCAGGTTGTAAATCTGAGGCTAAAATAGACACCAAAGACTGGTCAGAGGAATCATACCCCAAACAGGCTTTTGGCACCATTGTCTGGTGTTGCTACATGAGGTTGTAGGTGCAAAAAGGGTAAATGCTTGTAAAGAATGACTGGAGAGGTCAATGGCAGGGACATCCCTCAAGGTAGACAGCTGCAAAGAGCGGCTCCAAGCTGCAAACTGTGAAAGCCTGGGAAAGTATTTTGGGGAAGGATGACTATAAATAAGCTAACTCTGGTTGTCTTTCTGAATCGGCTTTGGGCTACTGTCCGAGCCAGGATGGTGAACTGGATGGACTTTGGGTCTGACCCAATACAGATGTTATTATGACCACAGATATTACAGGAGAATCACAGTTGTATGTTGTGTGTGTGTTTGTAGGGATTTGAAGGTTTTCTATGTTTCCTAAGTTTGGGATAATTATTTTCTGCTTCTAAAACTTTTATTTGGCCCTAGGCTACTTTTGTACTCTTATCCTTATTACAAAATAAAGTTTTTTGTTTATCTTTTTTTTCTTTTCCTTAGATATATTGTATGGTATGTTAGAATCGCAACATTAACTTTGTACTAGATAATTTAATTCTCATTTCCAAGTTTCTGAACAGGACTATAAAACAGGCAAGTGCAGTGCTTGGAGAATTTCCATCCAGTCTTACACCATGCTGCTGCAGAGTGGGAGGGGAACCTGGGAGTTTATACCATGTGGTGTGAATACCGATAACAGTTTAAAACCAAGATCAACAACAAATCGAGCTCATTATTCATAACCCTCACTCATAATGCTTAATAACTTGATTGCAGATGCTTCCCGATGACCTGACCAACAACAAGCGCATGAAGGCTGGTGCAAAAATCCTACCGAGTGTTTTGTAGCTGCCATCTTATTTGCCAGTTAAAAATGGAGCAGTCGTCCTTTAAGCCAGTGACTGGAAGTGCTTGCTGGTGCTGCGGGTGCCAGTGGAGCGCTGCGAGGGACAGGTGGCTCGGGAGCAAAAGGAGGCTTTTGTAATTGCTTGGCAGGGCAGAGCTGTATTAGAGTGCAGCAGCAGTTGGCAGATTGGATTAACGCTCTCCTCGGGGTGAGATCTGGCACACGAGCTGTATGTTAATACCTGTAGCCTAAGTTGGTTCTGAAGCTGCGTTTTTAACAAAAAGAGCATCCACTTTACCTCCACCATGTCATGAAGTCGTAAGTCCTAAAGCTGGCCTTGAAATTCCCTTTCGGCATTGTCAGCAGTATAAGGCTCTCAAAAGCGTAATCTTTTAATAAAGAATTATTATCATAAAACAACTGAGATAGATAATCAGTTTGTGGAACACGAAATAACAGCATTATCTTACAGCACCACAGTCCATCTATTACTGTAGTGGATGTTGCCATCACACTTTATTTATGGTTATTTTGCAAACTAGAGATGACACTATTTGTGAAGAAGTAACTCCTTGGCTTTGCTGGTTTGGTGGCTGGAAAATCAGCTTCTAATCCCAGCTCTCCCCCTGTATGTGTGTGGGAGAGATTTACATATTAACATGCGTGTTGCCTGCAGCGTCTGACCCTATTACGATCGGCTTGAGCTTGAGTTACAAAAGCTTCTAAAATGCAAGTCCCCGTGGCATGAATGTGCTGACCCTTCCTGATGTCACCTTGATGTGAGATTGTTGCTGCTCTGAGGAAGCCTCTCCAGTGGGGTGACAGGGCATTCACAGCCCGGCATGGCTGGAGAGCTGTTCTGGTTGTCCTCTACGCACCAAGGACAAGCTTACAGAGAAAGGCTCCTTCAGGCTCATATTGCAATGATTTAATTTTCAGTTTTAGAGATTAAATTGTTAAAAGATTTGAAAAACAGAGCCATGCAAAGACTCTTCCTGATGATCCACTGCCTCTTGTGTTCTTCCACTCTCCATCCCTTGTACATAGCATTTTATTCCCTTCTTCCAAATCAATTGCTAAAATTTCTTCCTGGTTCTGGAGATACCCAGTCGCTGCTTCTTGATTTCCTACGACATCAGGTAGCAGTGGAGCAGCTCCTTATTCAGACTGGTGTGGCTGAGATGAGGTGCTGACCCATTGGGTCTCTCTGAGACACTGACCGCTCGGTGTTGGCTGTTTTATTTCACCCAGGCACAGTTACACTGCTGGGTCGGGATCCTCCCCTCCTCTTTCCAAGAAAATCAGTTTCCTCCCATAACTCAACTGTAATCTGTAATACGTGCATTCCCCAGGTATATATCTTGCTCCTTTTGCCCAAACGTTAGTTCCTCTGGAATACAGAGACAATTATAGCAAAGGCAACCTGTTGCCAAATGCTCTGTATGTCAACTGATCCCTTCTTCTTATCACCTTTCCTGCTCAAACCTATTTCCCCCGTCTCTGCCCTTTCCTGAGCTCCCCAGGCCGTCCCGGAGTGGCACAGCACCCTCAGGGTGCACCTTCTGTGGCTGTGACCATGTCACACATGTGGCTGATCAGCCGAATATGGCACGGTGGGTTAAGAGGATCCCAAATCAGGTGTTTGGTAACAGGTGTGGGTTATTTGGCTGCCAGCTGAACCAATGCACAGGAAATGCTCATTGATAGCATTTTGTTATGGTTTTCCTAATTTATTGGAGGCACAAAGAAAAAAGGGCAGTGTTCCTTGGAGGGCTGTAGAAACAGGTTGGCACATGGTGTGAGACTGTATTAGAGGTACATTACTTGGGAAGTGATAAAGTATAAAGGGATAATTCAATGTAAAGACAAAAGAGAATTTGCTGCCTCAGAAGAGAACAAAATAGGTCAGTATCATAATGGATTTGAAAGGTGAGAATGTTGAAAAAAACTCAAATTATATGGCTTTATTGATTTGTTTGGTTCTTGCAAGCAATTGAGCTTCACTGAGTGTAGAGTACAAAATACCGGTATGGATTTTGATGTGGGTTTTTTTATTACAGTGGCACAAAAGGAATAGATAGCATGTGGTTTTTCAGAGAATCTAATTCCAGGTTGGTTACTATGGAGTGCCTATTAGCAATAAAACGGTGGTAATACTTTGCTAAAATAGTTGGGCTGGGGAGAATACTGCTGACCAGTCTGTCTCCACTGATAGAAAAAAATGAAACGACCATTACCTAACTGCCCACAAACCCTCAGCCAGAGGCAACCCCTTGTGCTCTAAATCACAAATACGTGGGAGAATGAAAGATCAGACATTGAACAAAACATTACCAAGAAGTTGGTGGTCAGTTACAGGAATGGATTTTTCATCCCTTTGGAGGGCCAGTTCAACATGTAATGGGAAAAGGATTTCTTCTCAACAGAACAGAAGGGTTCAAGTTATTCATCAGTTTTCAGGTTGTACAGCCCCAGCAAAACCAATGGTATCATAAAGAATTTTGATCAAAGCAAATGATGTTGACTCATTAAGTGAAAATTTAGTCTTTGATGTTGCCTTTCATCAAAAATACAGAAAATTCTGTGAACAGGTGTAGTGACCTGCTTTAATTCTCCACAGAATAGCATAAACAAGTATGGCAGTGAGGTAATTCTAGTCAGACAATTATCCTTTTCTCTGCTGGAAGATTTGTACGAATGACATGGTTACCCTGTAAAGATAACAGAACATTTGCTTGTTGGTGACTGACCAATAGAAGAATCAATGTGACAGCGTGGTAGTGACTTGGGTCATCCTTTACTGTGCACGGTTTATGCATGTAGTAGAAGGAAACACAACCTCTGGCTAAGGTTTGCTTGTGATTTTCCTTCTAAACTTGTTTTTCCCTCCCTTTCATGCCATCGTTAGATAACAGGGTACCAAATACGTGAGCTGTTTGCCAATGCAGAGCAGCAGCCTTCCTGCATTCTACTTTATTCTCTTTTCCCTCTTAATTTGTCAGCTTCAGAGCCTGGTTAAATATCACAGATACTAAAGGCCAAATGGCAAACCATCTTCTACCTGCATATTTTGCATCACAGCATGAGTTACCGTTTAAGGGTGCCAGGACCATTTTGAAAGGTGGAGTATGTAATTATGTCAAATGTTTGGGATTATTCGATCGGTTTGACATTCATATGTGCATTTGGGGATTTGTCTGCTCATAGCACAAGTAGGAAAATGGGCCATATAATCTACTTCCAGCAAATGTCTTTTTAGAGGCTCTTTGTGGGAAACCCTTTTAATGGATCTGGCAGTTCCTGTTTCACCGGCCACTTGTGCTGTATTTTTACTGTCTTACTATGGAATATAAAAGGGAATAGATTATAAAGACAATTTGGGTCTGTTAAGAATCCTGAGGGGATCTATTATTTGGAGATATACTTTATTGTTACGGAATAAAAAGTGATTCCTTTTACCCAGAAAACTACTGAGTGCTTTATAATTAATTACATTAGAATATATTCTTGCTATTTTCAGATTTTAGCCAACCATTGTACAGTTTTATTTCCAATGACTCTTTAGAGTGTTCATTTTTATTTGGGGGTACTGGGATGACTTTTTGGATGAAATGTGTGATCCCTGAAAAAGAAGAAAGACACTAAATACAAGCAATTTTATATTAAGCCTTGCAAACTGCTTTATAACACAGCTTGCACTTCTATTCTGCCCTGTAGCTGTTCCCTTTCAAACTCTAAGTTTTATGGGATTTTTTGTGAGTTTTCTAGGTAATTTTTTGACGTAAATAACAGTACTGCATGAAGGACCAGGTGGCTCTATGGAGTCATTTAGAAAATGGATGCAAAAGGATGTTTTAGTTCTGTATTTAGCAAGTAAGTAATAATCATGAGATCATAGCAGCCAGTCCACCTGGGTTTAATCTCAGATCCGTGAACTGTTTAATATGCTGAGTGGTAAGACCCTAAATTAGCTGTTTTGATAGAACAGCCTGGTGGAAGATGAGAGCATTGGGCTGATTTGGGAAGTCATCTTCTAAGGGCTTTTTCACCCCTTCTTTGCTTGTAAACCTTCTTGAAAGAAAGTCTGCACGTGCCTCTTGTTTGTATTGATTCAGCACCTTGTCATACGAACATAGAAGAAAGCCTTTCGATAAATGCTGATTACTGTTGGTGCTAGCATGGTATTAGCCCCCAAAGTGTGACAGAAACCAGCACAGAAGATGGAAGTGTAAACTAAACTTTCCCTTTTTTTCTGATGCTAGTGATAAATCCTCAGCAGATAGGGTAATCTGGTAATACCAGCCAAAATATGCTGAAAACACATTTCACAATCTCCTAAAAATTCCCTGATATCCGTCTAAAATGTTTTCCTAATCCTTTGTGAGTTGCACAGGCAGTGCCAAACTGAAAATAACGGTGACAATTCCAAACTTTTAACAGGACATTAATGAAGGCGAAGGCTCTGTGTGTCCAGCTTTTGTCTGTGTGACAATCCAGGTGAGATGCAGGGAGGTAACCAGGATCCTGCCTGTCTTTTTGGACTTATGTCAAGTATTTGTGCGGTTGCTTTGGGGCAAGAACAAGAGCTATGGATTCTAATTTAAAGTGTATGAATAGTCACAATGAATAAATGAGTCCAAATCCATTCTATTCTTAAATAACATACACTTTCTATTTAAGTAAGCCCTGTTGGGCTAGGACTTGGATCCTTGGAGATGAAGCAAATGCTTTCAAGGAGACGTTACTCTACCATTCACACCATACTTTGCTCTGCAGTGATGTGGCACACAAATTGCTTCTTCCATTTTGTTTCTGTAGCTTGTAGGAACCACAATTTACTTGTTATTTTGGAATTTGGTGGCAGGGGAGAGGTGGATGCTCTTCTCTGCTGCTATATGAGTTGCAGCGTTTGCATTTCCGCTGTCATCTGGTCATGTCCAGGTTTCTTTTGTTGATTACATAAAATGAGGTCAGTGGCTTCACAACAAAGTGTTGTCATATATAATTAGTCCTGTATTTTTCTGAATTTTAGACAGATAATTGCCTTTCCAAGACTTAAGTGGAAACAGATAGATCTGTCTCTTAGACCCTTTGTGATTTCAGTGTAAACATGCACATGTTGCAGAGCATAATGTAGATTGAAAGTAAGCGAGATCTGTGCTGTGACCTGGGATGAGAAGCCCAGTGGGAGAGTGTTTCTGGCACAGTGGTTTTAGTATAATGACTTTTACAGCACTCATTGGTCACAGCTGGCATGGGAGCTTTTGTGACCCAATTTTGGTAATACCTAGAACCCTCCAGAGCAGTCTAAAACCTGTTCTAACTTATGTTGGTGGGATGACTTGGCACACAGGGTCTACAGAGCAAAACGGTTGCCAAAAACACTGCTACCTTCAAATACGCCTCTCTACTGAGAGGAGCTGTGTGCTTCTGGGATCCAGCCAAAAATCAGGGCTAAGAGCATCAAATCAGTGCAATGGCTTTCACCACACCTCTTGGATAGGGAAGGGGAACAGAGAGAGTTAATATAGTTATTAGCTCTATTTCTGAGGCTAAGCCTCAGAAACAGAGAGGTTAAATGAAATGAATACTTTAAGCACTGTCCAGTCTCTGAGGCTTAGCTTTGGGTTTCAGAAGAATGCTCATCTCTTTCCTGCACTTTTCCCTGGTGGGGGGTTTTCCTACTGGTAAGTGAACAGCCTATTTCAGCCTGACCCCCGCAGAAATTTTAGTTGAGAGATTAAGCAGACATAGTCGTCCTCTAGAAAAGTTAAAATAACTTCATTTGGTTTGCATATCTAAGAGGAAAGCAGCCGTTTCATTTCTCAGAAAGACATTAAGTGATGTTTCTCTTGGATTCCTGTCTGCTTAGGAGGGTTGCTCGCAGTGTGTTCCCCAAACAGGTTTGAAATAGTAGGGATGAGAAGGACTTTTGAGCTGCATGTGCTCTTGTCCTTAAGAACTATAATAATAAAAAATGTCTGATCCTGAAATCTTTGCTCATGCAAGTAGTTGTTGTTTACATGAGCAAACCTACTGATTTTAAGGATTTATTTGAGAAAGGATTGCTCCTGTGAATGAACTCTGCCAGCTGCAAACCTTTGAAGACTACATGCTGCAGGCACAGCTGATGTGAGATATTTTAGAGTCTGGCCAAAGACCCAAGAGGATGACAAATGATGTTCAGAAAATAAAGGAGTTCTTTGAGAGTCCCACAACTTTTGTTTTCCCCACTCCTAAACTGCCTTGGCAAAGAAAATGTTTTACCTCCGTCTCCATTAATGGCCTTAAGACAGCTCTAAACTCTCTAGCATGGCTGTGGGGATGCTACTACAAGCAGGGACATCAGCAGATATCCTGCTCAAGCTTCCCTGGCTGTTTCTTTTCCCTCCAGCCTGCCACATTTCTCTATTTTCCCCCAAAGGCATCTGTTCATACTCATTTTGGGGGCTGGCTTCTGCCTCTGATAGCTGGCAACACAGCATGGCTTGTTACCTTGAATACCAGTCCTTGCCTCAGATCACAATTTGTATATCCATCATTTTCTGCATTCTACTCCCAGGGTATTTGAAGACAAAAGTTGCTCAGTATTTAATGGCAATGTATTATTAGGTTTTTCAGCTCTGTAGACAAATTCAGTCTTCCAGTACATTTTCTTTAAGGAATTTTAGAAGTTTTAGAACTTCACCAAAGCTGGAATAAAATCTAAGGCCACATGCATCAGCCAGGTCTCCAATATCAGCATTATAAGATTCAAGAGCTCTTTGGTATGATTGGATGTAGATGAGATAATGGTAATTTATTTGACATCATCTGAAACAGGTGGATCAAAAAGGACACCTGTACTAAAATAAATGCTAGCTTGCAGTGAATTCACTTGTGTTGCTAGACCTTCCCTGATATCAATGCACCAGAGACTCACCTTGCTGGAGGAGTCTATGTATCTGAATGCCTAAAAGGAGATATGATTTTGGGATGTAAACTGACGATGTCCTTGTGATGAAGGGAGTGAATTGCACAGGGGAAGAAGGGAATCACATCAATCTGGCATCAGTCTCTGCATTTCATAGGTAGAAAACCAATGCTTTCACCTCTATACTCTGGTGGTAGTTTTTTTTCAGGGGGTTCATGCAGTAGTGTAAGGATTTAGTGTTTGGATTCAAATTGTAACAGAGAAGTTTGTTATAATATCTACAGGATGATGTGCCTTGTGTTTATCTGCCTCTCTACTGAGCCCCCAAAAGATGTAAGCCTGTTGTAGATGCCACTATGCAGTCTTGCCCTCAAAAGTGATGGGTAGTAAGTCATGCTTACTTGTCTGTCATGCTAACGATGTGCTTGGGATGGCCACTGCTGAGGCTGGCAGCACCATCCAGGACATCTCATGGTTTCTTGGCATAAGTAAAAAAAAAAAAAAAAAAAAAAAAAAAAAATTTGTCCAAAAGCAGAGGTACCTAGGAAAAATAATTTTGGTCAGACAAACTTGATTGGTGAAGCAAGTATTCAGGAAGCTCCTCCTTTGTCCTCTGCGACAGGATGCTTTGAGAGCTACGGGAGAGCAAGTGGCTTAACGATTTAAGTAGAAGTCAAATGAAATGATTGTTAGGAGACTTATTTATTTGTTTAGTAGCATACAGTAACAGGCCAGAATTGCAAAAGTGAGTGCCTGTATAGATGTGTATAAAGTCATTCATACTTAGACCTTTCATCCTGTGCCCTGACTCTCGTGTTGCTCAGCGTTGCTCACCTTGGGCAACCAGAGATCACTGTTAGGGATTGTGTTGTCACTAGCGGAAAATCACCAACTCTTAAATCGCTGACCTTGACTCTGGTATTATTATTTGCTACTTGGAAAATAAGTAATAAACTCTCCCTTCTGAGATGACCTGCCATGCAAGCTGACAAGCTCCTCCCCAAGGCCCAAAGAGTGCAAATTGATATGAAGATGCAATTTAGCAGGTCAAACAAACATGAAGTCAGCTTCACACCCTAAGTCAATAAGGTTTTATTTGCGAACTGACAGGGGTCTTACAACCCGCTCTGAGATCACCCAGCATCACTCCCTGTTTTATTTATGTGGGAATAAAGCAAAAAAAAAAAAGCATTATATCCCTGTTGTGTCTAGTTATAATGAGGGAGAATGTCTCCAGCTGACCAAGGTGTCCTCATTAATGATTGTTCTATATTTAGCCCTTGCAGAGACCATGTGCCCCCAGTTTAATCAAAGACCTGGTAGTCATGGTAACAACACAGAGCATCTGGATGTATACGATTTGCCAAACACTGTAATAAAGTGCAAGATGAAAAGAACACACAACAGCGTTAAGTGAATTAATGTATTGTTCTTTTCTATAACAGATTTTGAAGTGTTTATAAGAGCTCCCTAGCCATAAATTCTAGATTGATTTTGCAGAAAAAGAGCCCTATTAACACAGGTGACAATTACTAATCTCTTTTTTGTTTTGTTTTGTTTCTTAATTTCGTTTTGCAGGTGTATCAGCATTCATATACAGCATATTATGTCCTCAGCAAAATACCTCATGGGTAAGCAATTTTTCAATGTCTTCATTTTAAAACTCAGCCATTAAGAATTCTGTAAAATAATGTGTATCATGACAAATGGTTTCCTGTGACAGCCCTTTGCAATGGTCTGGCATTCAGCTGCAGCATCCACTGAGCTGTGTGTTGTACAAAAGATGACTTAGTCTGGAAACAGAAGTACTCAGCTTCCCTGGAGAGTCAGACTACATGAATTTCATATTCCAGTTCTCAAGTTTTTGGCTAGAATATAGATGTGTTGGTGTCTGGCTGAGAGCTGTGGCTGGCCACTCGCCAGAGCACTGTCAGCGGATATATCCAGGGGTGTTTAGTCCCTTAAATTTGGTCAGAATTGAGGCATCGCTCTTCAGTTTTGGGTCTCTTGGCAGATTCCCTTGATACAAATGTTCTCTCTAGCATCCCATCTGAAGGCAGATAGACCAGTAGTCTGTTCCCGGGATCCCGATGCTGTTTAGATACATGCACTCACAATTATACTGAAGGTACGAGCCTTCGGGTTTATAGTTTATCTTTTCAGAGAGTGTGAGATAAGTGCAGACAAACAAGAAGGCCACATAGGCTTTACACAGCACTTCTAAATTTAATGAAAGCATATTGCTTTATCTAAAGCACGTAGTGTGAAAGGTTATGTATCATTACAAGTAATAAACTTCCATCACACAATGCCACTTCATTTAGGTCCCCCTGTTCACTGGAGGTTCTGAGGTAGGCTCAGTGTTAAACATAGGCATCAATTAGCTTGAAGGGATCCTTCTTTAGCTTTGATTAGTTGCTGTTTTTTAAATCCCCCTTTCTCAGCTTTGTCTTTGTGGCACTGCAGGTTACCTGTGGCTCCAACTCCATCACCCTGCAGCTCATCTCACCTGGCTTTTTTCTACAGAGTTTAGCCCATAGTTTCTACCTGCTTTTCCCTGAAAAGATACCTTTTTTTAATATACTTTAAGGACTGGCCCAACTGGTCAGGAGTAGGACACCACCATACCAATAAGACACATGTAGGCATATGATGATACGTGTTTCAGAGTGACATTTCCATAGCACCAATGGAAATGCATAAGTTGCACAGCAAAATTCCTCAAAACATTGTCAGTAAATACAAAGCTAAAAGTTCGGAAGCTGATGCCAGGTTGTGTGTTTTAAGTATCATGTTGGTGATAACTGTGTGGGAATGGTAAAAAGGGAAAATATAATTGTGCTCTGCCATTTCTGTAGAACATTGCACATGACTCTGGTTATAAAACATATAATTTCAGTATTTGCTATGCTTCTTCACTAAGTTGTCATTTCTATACATTATGGCTAAACAGGTAGTAGATGTTTTGGATCCTTGCAATAGCTGGCAAGACCTGCAAAGTTTAAAAAAATCTGCCTGGTTTATACACAGGGTGATCATAGGATCACCAGATAACTCAGGCTGGAAAGGCTCTTCCAAGGTCCAACCTCCTGCTCAAAGCAGGTTACTTAGAGCTTTATCCAGTTCTAAAAACCTGCAGGGCTGGGGACTGCACAGCCTCGCTGGGCAACCTGTCCCACCACCTGACTGTCCTCACAGGGAGAAGGTGTCTCCTTATATCCAATCTGAACCTCCCCTTTCAGTTTATATCCACTCTCTCTCACCCGTACCACCGTATTAAGTGGATTACTGTGTCTCTGACTTAAGAAAACACTGGGGCAGGTCCTAAAGTCCTGTTGATTTCTGCATCCATGGGCCAGGTGCCTGCCCCTGAGAGAAGGCAGGATCCTGGCCATGCCTGTGCTCAGTGTTTCCTACTGCTTTTTGTAGGCAGCTCCCACTATGCCTGTGTCCAGCGGATCAGCAGCCTTCCCACTTGGCAGTCTTCAGGGGACCTCGCTGTTTAACGCAGGAATGATGTTTTAAGGGCAAAAGTCCTGGAAGTCAGACATTGCAACACCTACATTTTGAGGCCCATGGCCTCTTTCCAGTCCAGTGTATTTGGTACAGTAACCAGTGGGTTTAACAATAGAGAAGTACAGATTCGATGGCAAGATATAAACACATCTCTCAGCATTTTTTACCCATAAAAATACTAGTTACATTCAGGTGTTCCTCAAGGATTTGTCTCAGCACACTTGTCCACACACACACACAAAAAAAAAAACAACCCACAAAAAAACAACCAAAAAATCCCTCAAACAACAACAACAAAAAAAATCTGAAATAACTTCCTTTGGCTTCTATCTAGCAACAGAGAAACAATACTTTGTACACAAAAATCTGTACTAGAGACATAGATGTTTTAAAATCTGTGAGCTCTGGAGCTTATGAAGCCTGCTTCCCTACAGCTTGTATCTTGTGATTGACTCACCACAAAAAATCAGGAGCTTGAGGTGAAGTTGTTTCCATGTACAGTTGGAACATGGGAATTAGGAGATTTCTCACCATCATCCATACCAAAGCTCTGGTGCCCCAGTGTGACGCGCTCCAGACTTCTTCAGTCTCTTTCCTTCCCTGCCTCAATCTGGTCTTTGTTTTTGCTTTTCTTTTTTTTTTTTTCCCCCAGGAACTTACTGGACTTATTTAATTCTTACTTAATTTTTTAAAACTCCATCTTTCCGGCAATATATCTGAAATTAGCTTGTGGGCTGAAAGGGTGTTGAGCAACAGGATGAATACACAGCATGAGCACATAAGCTTTGTATCCGCAATAAACCTGGCTAAGAGCAAAAGCATTTGACTGACAGCACAGTTCTATTCCAGACAAAACAAAGGTGGAAAAAATAGAAGTATCATGCATAGCATGTATTAGAAATGCTAAAAATTAACAATACAGTGGTCCAGGCAGTTTGCTACTACTGCACGATTTTTCTTCATCTCTGACAACCAGCTTCTTGTTCCCCCCCAGCTTCAACTATATTGCACACTCAGCTGCCTTTCACCTTGCTCTCCGTGTTTGGTTGAGCGGCGGTGCAGCCAGTTGGAGGGTTGGATGTGTCAGAGGAGAAGTATCCAGTATAAGGGGAAGATCTGGAAAGTAAGAGGGTGCCAGAAGGCATGCAGGTGTGTCAGGCACTGGTGTCCCCACAGCATGATATAGTGATGGATCAGGCGACCGCTGGCAGGAGGAGGGTTGGAAGGATTGCTGCATTTCGTGTTGGTACGGGTATGGTTTACAAAGTGGTTTAGGCTGGAGGTACATATACAGGCATTGCAAACCATATTGTACAGTAACAATTGCATTGATCTTTCAGGTGATTATAGTGCATGTGTGTGGTGGAAAGGGTGGCCTATTACCATTTCCCTGGAACAAGGGCATTTATCGTTCCTTTGGAGTTCTGTGTATATTTTAGGGACAGGAATATTGCTCTGATGGATGTGTGTGGATGAAGATTGTTGAGGACAGGACCATGCACACTGACACAGCACAAGGTTCAGTTCAGTTTGGCATTCCAGGTCCTTTGGTGATGACAAAATTTGTAACCCACAGGCAGCGTCCTTGCCCTCCACCTGACGGTAACACGAGTGACAAAAGCCTTTGGCACGGAGCAATGCCCCTTTGCCATTTCTACAAATTGTTTTCATGCATTAGTCCTCTCCTGCAAGTAGGCACCAGCTTTACGCCCCGTCGGTGTGTGCCAGTGGTGCCTTGACATTCCTCCAAATCAGCAGCCGAGGCAGCGACTGCTGGTGAGCAAACTCACTCCCCTCCGCAACATCCCTCCTGCTCATTAGACACTCACTCCTGGAAACAGGCTGTGACAGTGTGACTTTCCCTGTGCTCTCTCTACCCTGTTCTTCATCCTCGGCTATGATCTGCCTCATCAGGAAGGCCAGGCAGTTTAGGCTTTGCACCCACTCATACCCTTGCTACACCCCTGCTGAGGCTAGCTAATAAGGGAGCCAATTAATCTAATCTGTGGCATCACTTTTTAAATAACATGACATTAATCTGCTAGCATAAATTGCTTTTTAAAGGGAAATTTCTAATTATTTTTGCCATGTTCTTCAAACTCTCCAGATTCAGGCTGTGTCTGAAGTCAAAAGGGACTTGTACCAGCGTTTTCCAGATTTCATTCCAAGCTCTCCATAAGTTTGACAAGCTAATTTGGGCACGTCCTTAGCATGTACGTTCACAAGTGGTATTTTATACAGGGTGCAGGACTGCAACACGTTTCCATGAGAGCTGTTGTGGAAGTAAACTCCCCACATAAGGAATAGCAGCACAATTTGGCTCTCTGTAAGACAGCTAATATGTGCCAAAGACATAGACTCAAAAGATCTTATTTAAAAATGAAAATAAGCCCGAGGTAGAAGAAAGAGATTGCACAGATTTAATTTCTCCTTTTTTGTTATTTCAGCCTTCTGGTAAACTCCGGGTAGAAACCCCTACCGGTTTTGCCACATTTGCCTTCTGTTTTCAATGGCCCGCAGTTTTCGCTTTTCACAGGGGGAGCCGGCTAAGATCCGCAGCTCTCACTCTCCTGGGCTGAGGTGTGCAGGGAGGTTCTGTTCAGTCCAGCTTTCCTGCATGCCACCCATTTTTCTCCTGCCGTTCACCCAAGGACGAGGTGCTGGCGCCGGGTGCCATCTAGTGGAACAAGCCTCTGCGCTTGCTGCTCACCTTCCCTGGTGCGAACGTCTCCGTACCGACCCATCTGCTTTCCTCTGATCTGTGCTGCTATTCAGATGTATCTGCCGGTAACTGCTTACAGCTGTCTGCATTATAAATATTTTTGCAAAGCTCCTCGCGTAACCTCACAGTTGCACTTGCCGCATTGTAATTGCCAGCTAGTTGTAATTTATAGGTACTGCGATAGCATCTGCAGCTCTAGATATGGAACAGAGAGCTCTCATGCAAGTTGCTGAGAAAAAGTGGAACACAAATACCATATACAGTTCTTTCCTAATATTATTTTTCCTAACTTTGGAAAATAAAAAATTAGCAATACAATGTAGGCAACAACCTACTTATGAAATCCAGCCACTGAAAATGGTTTTATTCTTTTGTGGGTTTTAAGAATGTTGCTCCTACTGAGTCCAATATGGATGATCTTAGTCATTCGCATCCTTCACTGAAACAAGGGAAAAAGCTTAGTTTGTTCAGGGTTTTCAAGGTCAGGCCATGATTGACCAGAGCGTTCCCCCTAACCTTGTTGCAGGGTTGCCCTCACCGGTGTTAAGGTCATTTCACACCAGTGTGTGCTGCTGGACCACTGGCTTGATCTGGCACTGCAGGTCCTAAGCAAGAGCTGATTTTGGATTGATATCCAAGGGGGTACCTCTATCTTTAACTTTGTTCTGTGGCCAGCAGAAATGTTACACTTTTTTACAGTTCTGTGTTGTGTTTGCATTCCCCAAAATAAAGCCCAACATAAACCACTCGTTTCCTCAGATCTCCTACTGCTCATCCAGTTCTGCGTGAACCGTTCCCCTCTGAGCACAGCTAAGCGGCAGGGATTAGCGCTGACCCCCTCGTACGAGCTCTCAGCACAGTGTTAGCACATCCAGCTGGGGCATGGCAATGGAAGCTTCCAAATATGCTTGTAGAGATCAGTGAGAAAATCAGCAGTTATTCCCACTCCTCACTGATTTTGTGTGTGGGAAGGAGGGAACTGTACACAGTTACTCTTAAGCAGAATCCATATTTCTTCCCAAATTTCTGTGGTGTAGTCAGAGGAACGTGGTAAGTAGATCACAGGAGCAATCGCGGAGCTAAGTTCAGCTCTTCCTGCCTACACTGCCGAGGGTCTGTGAAACACTGCATGCATCCCCCACACTGAACTCCCAGTAACTTCAAGAGAAGTCCCGTGAGCGGAGTGAGTGCAAAATACACCTTGGAGATCCACAGAAGTGATCACAGGAGGAGGAACTGAGCCCGTGCTTTGCTGTGAGTAAATTTTCAAAGTGATGTCTGTAGATCTCTCTGCAGAGCTCTCGCTAATGTTCCTGTCTCCTTTTATAGAAGCCACTGGCAGGAAAGAGCTTAAAGTTAATTAAAGAAAACTTAATCAGATTTGTACATACCCTATTGTATAGTATTTTGAAAGACAGCAAGGTTTTCCTTGCACATGCTCACATTTCCATGTTCTCAGTAAAAGGAAAATGTGTTTCATTATTTAAAATCATGGTTAAAAAACCAGCAGGGAACGGGCTCTGCTGCAGACATCTGTCTGTTTGACCCAGACTGTTCTATTTTAGTTTGTTCTGGCCTGTTATGCCCCTTCTCTGGAGCATTAAACTTCCCGTGCCTCAGTGTCCCCATTTGCAATCCAAGGAGAGAAATATTGCTTGCCTGACAGAGGTGATATGTGATAATTACTGTAGAGAGTGCTGCACAGTTTCACTCTAACATTTATAAACTTGTACTAGAGCCCACATTTTATTTTAAGAGGAAAAAGTACTGTAATTAATAGAGTCTGTTTTCAGCTAATTAAATTCTACTTGGGGGAGCTGAATATTTTCACCCAACAATGATATATAGAGGTTGAAATAAACCCTTATGAAAAGGTATGTAAAACCAAATAAAATGTGAAATTTGTTAAATAAGTAGAAAAATGTATTCCACAGTTCGTGAAGAATCTGCTTTTGCTACTTCTTCTCTCCCCTCCCTCTTTATCAATTATCATTCCATAGTTTTTATCATCTTTTTGAGATAGTTTACGTAGTTAATTAAGGCACCTCTGCTGCATAGTGTGGTGGCTTTTATGCCACACTATAAATAACAACATCCTCATGATGTGAAATGCTTTTTCAGTTGTATTTTGACAACAGAAGACTGGCCCTTGGAATAGTTTAACTTGATAGCTTGATTGTGGAGCCTGACCTTAAATCCTCTGAAGTGGATAGCAATCTTTCAGTTGAGTTTACCGGCATTTGGCTCAAGCCCTGATGCAGCTGCTGGGCTTCTTGCTTTTTATAATCATCTGAATTAAACACTCTGTAAATCACTGGAACAGTGGTTAAATCACATACCGGCTTATTGCTTGCAGATACATTTTGTACCTCTTTAAAAAGAAAGAGCCAGCATTTTATTAAACAAAGCTGTTATTTGAGCATCACTCACTTCCAAGCAGTGGCAGGCTGAAAGCAGCTCAGCCTTGGAAGGCAGATCAGGCGGGACTCTTGGCTGTGCCGGTGGGAGGAAATCCACTTCAGCAGCTCAACACCATATCATTTCCCCAGAGGATTTGCCATTTGCTCACCCATGTTGGTCACTGCATAGCATTTTTTATGTGAAAAGTTCCTTTCCTGTGTAGGCAAAGCAATTCTTACCACATGCTTCTCTCCTCCAGAATCAGTTGTGATGTGGGTGGACACCTTAGAAACCATGTACAGCGACAATAATGAATAGTCCCCTGATGGGAGGATTTGATATTAAGAATTAGAGTAATGACTGCTGAGACAAAAAAAAAAAAAAAAAAAGATCTTGGGTAATTAATAGTTAGATGCAGATGTTAGCAGTTTAGCAGAGAAAAGCCCAGCAACCAAGCTCCTTATGCTACAGAGAAGGTCAATAGCTTATGGCTCATCAGGAAAAAAAAAAGGAAAGAAGAAAGCTTTGAAGCAAACTCTCCCAGAGTGTCTGAGGCAGCATCTGCTGAAATGGAGGCAGGGCTTTTATTAAATTCTATTCTTGAATAAAATGTGCTTCGCTGCTGAGATACTTACCTGGATTTGGAAATGTTCACCTGTCTCAGTGCGAATGAACCTCCTCTGGTCCCCAGGCTGCGTCAGCCTCCAAACCGTAGACACTGCCACAGGGTACACGCACATCCCAACACTGACCACCCCCAACCTTGGCACATTGGCATGGGTTTTCCGTCTTATTCATACTCAAAAAGGTTGAGTTAGTACATAGAGTTTTGGCAGAAAAGGGAAGTAAAGGTGGATGAAAGAGAATCTATCACATGATGGTGCCTAGCACTGAATAGGCAACTAACTGCAGCCTGTACAATTGCTGTTTCCATGCATCACCTTCCCAGAAATAAAATTGTTCTGTAGGTGGATTTTCATAGTGGGGACTGGGATTTTTTTGTTTGTATTTTTGTCCTAATGTTCAAGGTTCTGGGGGGTTTTCCACTAAAATAGGAACAAAACCCATGCATTTCCTCAGGGGGCCGTTTTTTGCTTCGCTGCTATCGGGCTGTGGAGACACCCTGCAGCCTGGCCCTTCATTATTTGTTGCTGTGGTTGGGTGATAAATTCTTTCAGCCTACTTAAACTCTCAGTGTGGTGGTGTTCGATTACACAGCACAAAGAATGTGCACTGCATTTTACAAAACACAGACTTATTTTTTTTGTGGGCACCTGAAAAAAAGCCAGTTTTGAGGACCTAAACCTGCAAGATTATGGACATTTCCTCGCTGTCGTGGGGCTTAATGGAGCTTGGGCTCAGGTTGTGTAGCGAGGGCTATGTAGGGACCTGTGCCCAGTCACTGAGGACTATATAGTGATCTGTGCCCCACCTCTGAGGAATATATAGCGGTCTGTGCCATAGTACTTGTGCACCTCAGCAGTGTCCTGAGGCTCCCTTTGGTCCTTGCTACCTGGTTCTGTGACCACTTCACAGGTAGGCACTAACCAAATTTAATAGGCTAAAAATCTCTTTTTGTCCCAAAATAAGCATCCTGCCCCCTTGGGGAGCTCAGAACATATGGGGAAGAAGAGAATGGGGAAATTTAGGAAATGCAAGAAAGGACCTTTGGGTGGAGAAAGGATGCTACAGCCAGGGCTTTCCTTGATACAGTAACCACTGAGAAAGTCTCTTTATGGCAAAGGTGATACAATCCCAGGCTGATAGCCCAGACTGTGTCACACCAGACCTGATGTCTCCTCACCTCTTACCGTAACCCTCCATTTATTGAATGCTCCACTACAAATTTGAGGAGATAAGACAGGAATAGAAAAGGTTACTTTCCCATGTCACACATGAGAAAGGAGCTAGAAGAATTAGAGGATCTTCCATATGCATAGTTGTAAAGACAAAAGTTACACCCCATTTCAAATGCAAGCATTTCCTCCTGCATGTGTACTTGAGATTTATACATCTCTGTTACGGGGTAGAACTGTAGGGCTAGAGTAGTATTTTAGTGCTTTAAATAAGGAGAGTATTTTACAATCCACTTTTAAACTGTATCTGAAATCAGGCTAATTGTGGTATTACTTAAAAGTGATCATATCACTGTTGATAAATGGAAATAATAGCTCTACTAAGTGTTGCCTGGTTTATTTTAACTGATGAGGACATGGTCTATGTGGGGAGAGGCTGTTTAGAAGAGTATTGTGTTTCAATATTCCTGAGAACCTCCACACAAACCTCCAAGATCTCCTTATCCTGTTGACATGAGCAGAAATAAGATTTGCTCAAAGACTCTTAGTTTTCAAAAAGATAAGGAAAATACTGAGTCATTCTGGTTTTGTCTGAAACCCAGTAACACAAACTGTTGGATTAGTTTAGAGCACAAGCCCAAGAATCAATCTCTTGCCCCAATTAAAAGTGTGACCTAGCATCCAGTGAAATCATACTGTAACGAGGCACTTCTGCTGGCTTTGGTAGTAGTAGATCACAGCTGTATTTCATTTTATGTACTAATAATCCCATATTGCTCTCTGCAGGCATCACATCATGGTGCTATATTTTTATTAGGGTTTGGAAGTCAGACAAGGTCAGCTGGATAGAAAAACATCACAAACATCCTTTCCTGGAGACTGGCAGAGTCGCTCTGAAGAACCATGTACATTCATTCCAAACTCATTATTGTTGAGATCTTCCCAATTCATTCTTAAACATCTCAGTGCTTACTGGGTTGTTTTTCTTCAACCTGTATTTTTTTGCCTGTATTTTGGATAGCTGATCTCTGGATAGCCGTAATTCTGACTAGCCTTCCTGATAGCATTCAAATATTTAGACTTTTCGTTTTTCCATGCTCTGTTGTAGATAAATAGACTTGAAATCCTGATAAATCCAGTGCCTTACTTCATGCCTTGAGTAGATCTGAGATCAGAGCTGGCTGAGAAACCTCTGTAGAGTAAGAGAAAATTACATGAGTAAGAGAAAATTACTTTTAAGTGGATGTGTTTATCACCTGAATGCTACCACCTCTCATTGTCTCTTTAGGGAATAAAATATGACTCCAGGAACAAAAGTTCTTTAAAAAAATGCAGTAAAAATTCACTCTGTCATCTATGATTTAGGGGGGTCACATGAGAAATATGATAATGTCACCATTTTAAAAGTAATGCTACCGGTATCTAAGGACCATTTCCACTGTTTGCTTACTCAGGGAAACCTAGAGATTTTGATCAACGACTTGCAGTCCTCCAGCCTGCGTTACCGTGACTCCTAGCCGTGTACCAGTCTCCGATGCATTTTTAAGTCAGTTTTTGTAGACCTTCACTAGAAAGGCAAGCCTGTGCCATCATTTTACATAATTCCCAATGGAAGTTGGTGGCCCTTTTCTGACAAGTGATTGATTTTAAAGTGGTATTAGTATTGTGCAAGATTTTGCAGGCCCAGTACCAAATACTACATTGATGGATGCTTTACAGACACAGGCAGACTATAATCAAAAAGACCTCTGAGCTCATATTGTTGGCTTGAATCTGACTGGATTGCCAAATTAGGGACAAATGTTTTTGTCTTTTATGCTCTAAATCCATAGAATTCATTCATCTTGGACAAAATTGTTGGTGAGATCGGTTGTTTTTAAGAACAGCTGAATGATCTGATGTGTATCTGTAGTTGAAATTAATAAATTCAAATTGCTTTCATTACCTCCTCCTACTTTTGTTCACTGAAAAGTGCTGTAAGGAAAATACATGTGTGTGTGTGCCTATGTGCATTAAATATTTAATAGCGGACAAGCCTAGATGAATGGAAGAGCCTTCTCTATCTATTTAAGCACTTTTATGAGAATTCCAGGAGGATTCTTTTAGTTGCATCTTCTGACAGTCTGATTTCTTGATTATCTGTTCTGGCAAGTCCTTGATTCCCATTTGTATTATATTTTATTCTATCTCACTGCGAGTCTCTGCAGGGCAGTGTATCTCCTGGGAAGCAATTTTCTTAATGGCACCTGTCTCCTCTTCTCCTTGGTGAATACTGAAGTAAACAAGTCATTTAATTGTTT
>NW_009234937.1:0-3857 GCF_000690835.1 Fulmarus glacialis | reverse complement strand
TCCTGCTTCTTGGAAATCTTTCCGTCTTTCTTCAAGTCCTCATCTGTGGTTCTCTATACATTTATGAACACACATGTTTTACATGCTTTTATTTCTTTTTGCAAATTTTCTCCAGTGCACTTTTTTCTCCTCATGAATCACAAACTCTTAAATATTATGAAGTTTTCAGTTCTTTATAACCCTTCCAGTTCTCTTTTCTACATGGTGGTTTATATCTCTTTTTTCTTTCCTTCTTTCTAAGGAAGAAGAAATCTGTCTAAGCTGCTGTCTGATTTTATGCTATTACAAGTAGACATGAAGACACCAAGTTCTGATGCAGAGGCAGATAGTTTAGATAGATAGTTTTTTATAGTTAACCATGAAAAAGTCTTAACGTACTGAGAGCTGATGTGCTTAGGGCTGTTGTCTTTCAAAATATTCAGCGCTGGCTTGACGCAAATGAGGGGAGGGGATATTTCTGCCTTCCCCACACTTTTTAAAAACTATTTCTTCAACTTCTTTGCATATACTACTGAGATCTTCATATACTTCCTATATTTTAAAAAATTATGGCATAGTTAAGCAAGGGGGTTCAAAGTTTTTCTTAAGAACTCACTCCAGCTCATATACATAGTTTTGGTTATTTGTTTTGAGGATAGACATGTCAGAGCAGCCTTTGGTGCAAATTGTTACATTTTTTGCTCACATTGGCAGCATGTGTGAAGAATTTCCATAGAAATTCCATTGATCTGTATTTAAAACTAAGATTAAAAGTTATTAAAACAGATCCTAGAAGGACAGCCTATAGCATACCCCAGACTTTGACTACTTTTTTCAGTTTCAGACCTTTTCAGTCTGGCATTGTAAAATATTTTTCTTGAAGTAAAAGGAGCCTCTCCCTCAATTACAGTGGAAAATTTCTGTTGTTTTTTAAGTTGCTTTTGACGAACTTAATATAGAACAGTTTGTCATGTTTGTGCTCAGGGGGAGACTCAGTGCCATGAAGTCTCTGAGGGAAATTAGTCTTCTTTAGAATAGGAGAAAATGTCAGAAGAAGGAACACATAGATATAAAATTTTCAGCAAAACCAATACAGTCTCTTTAAAACTAATTCCTTATTAATCACGGTATTTTTATTAAAAAGCAGGCAACCTGGTATGATTGATTAGTTTGTTTTATTCTACATATATGTTCTGAGCTAAATTACAAGCAAAATTGTTTTGGCAGACAGCACGCTAATTGCACTCAGAAATTTTCCTTATTCAGAAATTTTGAGGGGAGACTTTTTGGCAGAAATCCTCATCTAAATGAGCAAATTTCACAATTTACTACTTCCATAATGTTTTGTGAACGTTGTGCTGAAATCATGCCTGTGTCTGGCGCAATTTAACAACCTCAGCTCCAGACAATGTCGTCTTAACGTGGAAGAGTTTATACAGCACCTGCTCCATCTTCTGTCTGGCCTAAAACATTATTATTCCTTTCTTTCCCAGGCTTTAAAATCAATCATTTTAAGAGGTGAAAGAAAGAATGGCAATCCTTTAGTAAGGCCTTGCTATTTCTTTGGCTGGAAATTAAGATTAAGGTTCTTTTCCGTAAGGAAATATTGAAAGCGGCGTGAAGATGCAGTGAACCTATTTCTCCATGCAAACCAGTAACAGGAGATATACCGGCTGCCTTCAGAATAGCCCCTTTCTAAGCCAGCATCCTGCACAAATGAGCTCACAAGGGGAAGGCTCAGATCCAACCAAGGCCTAATTATGAAGGTCTATGAGGAGCACTGGCTCTTTGGAGAGGCTGAGATGACCCATAATACTGATTGATTTGAGAAAAAATACAGAAGAATCTTAAGCAGACTGTTTTGGAGAAGAAGCAAGGATGTAGCTATGGAGGTCTATAGCTTATAAACAATAACGTACCTCCCAGAAGGAGTTGACCGGCATGAGACACCATTTATGCAGCACTTGGAAAATGGACGAGCGCTCCTGGGATATCGGTGTGCATTTGGTCTGACTCCTTTAAGGGATTTTTACCTTAGGAGAACTGAAGGTCCAGAATAGTATGAGATAATCGGAAATGTGTTTGATATCTGCTCTCCAAATGCGTTTTTCAGTTTGAGGATCACTAAGAGCTTTCCTGGGGAGAGCGGTAGAGGGTTGTGGCCAACCCGCCTGGAGAAGCTGTGTAGACAACTCCTCCTCCCCGTGTAGGTGATATAATGAGTTTGTAACAGGGTTGCTTGGGGCTGCCAGGGAGGGGGTGTCCACGTGTATTCCACCGCAGACCGTGCACCCGACGTAGCTGAGTAAGGATGTGGGAGTCTGGTCTTTCATGGTAGGGTTCACAAGTAGATGAACTCCATTTTTATGCCACCTTCAGGCTTGCTGACACCCCGGTCTCCTCTGGCCGCTGCTATATAGCCTATCTCCAGCTCATTACTACCGTTTCTCTGAAGCCTGCTAGATCAGGCTTGGCAAGGAGAGATGTATTCTCAATCCCCTTGTATGTGACACTGAAGTTTCCTGCAGGTGAGGGAATGAATGTTGCTGCTCTAGGGAAGAGGATTCTTTTCAGAAGAGATGAGGAACAAACCAAAATCTACCAAGAGGAAAATGTCCATCTCTCATTAGTGTTTGTGGGGAGAAACTAGGATCTTAGACTGCTTTCATAGCCCGTGGTAGAAAAGAATAACTCGGAGCATAAGGATGGATGGATGGATGGCTACCACCTGCCTTCAGAGGTCTACATCACAACCTGGACATGCATGCTGTTACATGCTGAATATAGAGGCAGTTTATGGCACCAAGGTTTGTAAATGAAGTGCCTCCAGACAATGTGCAATTCCATCAGTCAGCCTTTCTATCTGCATATTTACCAAAAGGTTTCAAGGCAAACAAACAAGATTTTGCTACAAAAGAAATTTCCCAGCCATTCTGAACAGCTTAAGAAAGAACAGAGGAGATGCAGTTCTATTTTTCCTCAGCCATATCAGAGAAAGGGAAGATGACTTTGCTTTTTTGTCTGCAGCAGAGCTCTTTCTCCGTAGACCAAAAGGAGGGCTTTTCCTTCTGCCTTATCAGGTACCAAAGCTGATTTATGCAGCATTTCTCATTGCATTAGAGTTTTCCTCTTCTAAAAGATGATGCAGTGAGCAGAACCGACAGGACTTGTCTGGGCTCTGGTCTGAATTATTGGCTGTAATTGGTATGTCTGTCCCTTAGCTCCACCTGTGTTATCTGAAGCATTACAGGTTTGAATTCTTACAATTGTATAATCTGTTTATCTGGGGATGATATTTCCTTGTCTATTTATAATATCGTGTTCCTCTTCTTACATGAGTAAAAAACCCCAAGAACTAGATAATTCTTTTGACAAAAAATGAAGTACTTTTTTTTCTCCCGTAAGAGGTTTTGGTTTGATTCACTAGTTTTCTCTCTTCCTCCTGTACTCAGAGTTTACTCTCTGTTGAGATAATGAAGATAGCTAACCAAAGAGATTGAGTCTTAACAGGAATAGCTGACTTGAAACTTAAGTAGCTGATGCATACAAGCTTGAAAAGATCCAGGAGAGATGGTAGGGCTATTCTTTCCGAAATGAGAATTTTGTGGCTGCTGTTAGTAGGAGTTCAGTATGACTCTTACCTCTTCTCTTATCTATACCTTACAAAAATGACTTTAGGCTACCCATAAAGACACCTTCTGGTTAAAAACCATGAGAAGAAAAGACATAATTTTACTCCACTGGCAGCAGTTGTGGGTGACACTTTGCCTATAGAACCAAAAGCTATCTGGGTACCCTTCAGACTTGAAGGGTCAGTGCTCAACAAACCCCTCTTGCCCCTCCACATTCCTAATGAATCATAGAATCATAGAATCATT
>NW_009234936.1:0-2263 GCF_000690835.1 Fulmarus glacialis | reverse complement strand
TCCAGCAGGACACAATCTATAAGCACCTGCTTTGGAATACTACCCTTAAAACTGGGCAGCTCCAGCTCCTTTTGCCAGAGTAGCGCAAACTTCTGTGATTATTATAGATCGCAGCCTCCAGGATTCTGAGTCCCCTCTCAAACTAAAAGCTCTAGAGATCCTTCAGTGAGCTGCTCAAGGTTCTGCCCACTCACAAAAGCACTTGCCCATCACCTCTGTGTGTCTGACCAGCAGACACAAGCAGATTCCGCCAGGGCAATACCCTCACGGAAAGTCTTTTTTTCACCTCTATCACATCATCCTCTTTTCTTGTTTGGCATCTTCCCCATCTGACCAGACTACTCAGCACCCTGTGCTTTAGGTTACTTTGCTGGCTACTAACTAGAACTTCCTATCGGAGGCTTACCACACAACTGTTACCTCACACAACCCTCCTATTCATTGTCCCCTGCACACCCAAAGGCTGTTTTCCTTTCTCTTCCTTGCATGCCAGCAGTATCACAGACTAAACTACTCTCCCTTCACTCTCATTTCTCAGGCTTGCCACTACAGTGCCTTCTAGAAACTGAGAGAAGCAGTTATCCTAAAAGTCCTGCTCAGCCCCTCTGCCTGCAGGACAGGCACGCTGCTGTTTCAAAACAACTGGACAGGTTTGTCACAAACACACCTGAAAGAGGAGTGGCAGTGGAAAGGGAACCTTGAGAGAAAAAATCCCAAGAGCGCAACAAACATCTACTGCCAGCAGCCAGTGAGTTTCCAAAGACTCTTCCTACACCCATACTGGAGCGCCAGATTGCAAGGCCAGCAGAAGGCACGTTGCTAACAGCAGACAGCCCAAGAAATAAGTACATACGTTGAGTACAGAGCTCCAAGGCTGTACTGCTTTTGACTGGGATAGAGTCAATTTTCTCCACAGTAGCTTGGATGGGGCTATGTTTTGGATTTGTGCTGAAAAGAGTGTTGATAACACAAGGATGTTTTACTTACACAGCATCAAGGCCTTTTCTGCTCCTCACACCGTCCCACCAGCGAGTAGGCTGGGGGTGCACAAGAGGTTTGGAAGGGACAAGGCTGGGATGGCTGACCCCAACTGACTAAAGGGATATTCCAGACCACACGACATCATGCTCAGCAATAAAACTGGGGGAAGAAGAAGGAAGGGAGGACGCTCGGCGTTAGTCTTCCCAAGTAATCATTAGGCATGACGGAGCCCTGCTTTCCTCGAGATGGCTGAACACCTGCCTGCCAATGGGAAGCAGCGAATCAATTCCTTATTTTGCCTTGCTTGCGCACATGGCTTTTGCCGTAAACTGTCTTCATCTCAACCCACAAGTTTTCTTACTTTTACCCTCCCGATTCTCTCTCCCTCATCCCCCTGTGAGGCAGCGAGTAAGCAGCCGTGTGGGGCTTAGTTGCCGGCTGGGATTAAGCCACTACAAAGGCTCTAGAGCTTCTCAGTTAAACACTTACAAAATTTCAAAATACTGTCAGTAAAAACAGCCTTTTTCCACTGAAGCACAAAATCCACACGTGGCAGTGAAACAGGAGCGTTTCTTACAGCTCAAATTACTCTCTCAGCCCAATGCTCAGCCTGTGCCAGTGCAGTAGCAACTTTTAAGTGACCACTTTCACGGCCAGTGAAAGAAGGCAGAAAATGAGGAGCCCCCAGGATCTGAATGTAGGGTCTCATATTAACTCCCTGCTACCTGCAGTCATCAAAATGCAGGCTCACTTTGCAGCTTTAACGTGCTTACCTGTTGAAGTTGCCATACCGGATTTTGAATTTGTACACAAGCCTGCCTGCATGAAGAAACCTTGTTTCAGGCAACGGATAGGTAAATGGCTTCAACGACATCTTTCTTTCTCCCTGAATGCCAGCCTAGGGAAGCAGGAGAGTCAAAGGTAAATTACTAAAACCCTTCGCCACATCTCACTCTCATATGAGAAGAAAAGATTACGTGCTGTTTTTCCTCCAGAGGACATTTTGCAGAGAACAGATTTCCTACCAGTATCTCCTGCAAGTCAAAAAACTGCTGATTCAAGTGTCCGTTCCAATAAAGCAGGGTATTTTTGAGCAGGGTTAGAGGACAGCCTTTGAGTTGATGGCTACCCCGCCTCCAGCTGCACTGCTCTGGAAATGTCACTACCAACATCCCTGAAGCTTTACAGGCCTCTTGCTCCAAGGGCTGGCAAGAAAGCCCGGGCAGCACTGTGTCGCAGCCCGTAACCCACACCAGGCTGTGAGGGACACCCCCGGCTGCTG
>NW_009234935.1:0-20190 GCF_000690835.1 Fulmarus glacialis | reverse complement strand
CCCAGCCGGAACCAGGACAGTATTGGAGAATATTACCGGAAGATCTATTATTGGAAAATTGGAAAATCTTCATTTTTCAAAATTGTGTCTGAGTTTTAGCAAAGCCCATCTTACATTTTGTGGAAAAAAACCCAGATCCAACACGGGTGATTTAATGTTCCTGGCACTTGACTTGCTGCCTTCAGAAATGATGCAGATTTACAACAGGGGAAAGCCACAGTCGCTCCTGGCTTTGCCTGCGCAGCCCATTCCTTCTCAGAGCTTCTCACCCCTCCTGTTGGATGGCTCCGCTCTTTGCCTGGGTCCCATAGCTTGTAGCCTGTTGTACTGAGGCAATGTGAAATGAGTACCAGCTTACCTTGGTACGTGATACATAGCCTCACCATGAATGTCTCTGTCACCCACACAGTGGAGGAAGAGAGGGGGAGCAGAGAGCTGGAAGTGGGAACCACGATCGCTGTCCCAAGGTAGACAGTCCTCATTTGTCGATCAGAGCCCTGAATCCCAGGTAGTTGGCACAGCTATGGATCTGCCTCAGGCAGCTCTAATCCAGATGAAAAATGGTATCTGGAGGTTTTTGTCCTTGAAATTTAGTCAGTGCTAGATGATAGGGATATGTTGATTGCTATCATAATGAAGACAGAACAGCTACATGAAATGTAAGAAATGAAAACATGACAGTGCCTGGGGAGGAGGAATCTCCATGGCAGAAAGCAGGGTATGCTTGCCCTGATGGGTGCCTCTTAGTAGCATCCAGTAAGTCATTTCAGCAAAGAGCAGGCTGGAAGGGGACACTTGCTGCAGCCGAAGGGGCTGCGTGCTCTTCATACCTGCCCCTGGGCTGCTCCTCTGAGAGTTTCCCCGCAGTGGGAGCTCTGCTCCCCCCTCCCCGTGCGGGTTTGCACTTACTAGGTACGATTTAGTGTGGGTACAGAACTGAGTCACATTTAATTTGCGAGTTTACTGCCAAACCTGAACCAATTTTTAAGCCAGCTGTACACTACTGATTTAACAAGAAATGGAAACCATTCAAGACTCTCTGAATTTGGCAGAAATTAACAATTTTGGCTGAGTGTTACTGTGGGGTTTGGACTAATTCAAACCTAAAGCTCACAGTGAAATTGAGGAGTCTTGAATCCGTGCCAAGGGAAAGGTTTGCATAGATCTCTGCAAATTGGAAGTGTCAAGGTTTCAACAGCTCTGCTTGATATGTGAGTAAGGAGAGATTTCCCTCTGAAGTCTGCATCTCTCCTGGAATCCAGAATGAATGTGTCATGGCAACATACCACACCTGATAACATATCTTTAAGCAGCTTTATTTGAATGGGTTGTTAATGACATAAACAATAGCAATTATAAGTATTGATATTATATTGACAGGCTGTGAAATGGTTTGGTGATTTATTCTCCTAAATTAGCTATTTTCTGCTATGCACTGTGAATAACGCTATTGCTGATAACAAAACAAAAATAACTTAAGGAAAAAAAAAACAACTATCTTGGGGGAACTATATTTGGGGCAAATATTTGTGTAGGGACTGGAGCTGGGTCTCGTACTCCTTGCAAATGTGTTATGACTAAACATGGTCTTCTTTTCTGCGTATGATTTGTGCATTCATTTATGTGAAAGTATTTGTTAGTTATAATCAGTTGCCAAATTGGTTGAATAGTTGTTAGGTACAACGGTTGTTTGCAATTTCTCGCAATGAATATTTATGATGTACAAAAATTTCTATCATATGGTACTGGATCCAGCCCTTAATAGGGTAACTGAAACAAAGCAAGTAGAGGGATAAAAACCCAACAAAACCCAAACAACAAGAAGTGCAAAACAAATATTGTTCACACACGGATAGTCATGTGTGCAGACAGCTGTAGGTATTTGTGTGTAAAGCAGCCACTTTCCAAACATTCAGATCTACCAAGAATTATTTTCAGGATCTTTTTTGTGAAAATGGTACCATAGGTAGCATGAGTCACTTATAAAAACTGTTTAAAATATGAAGAGATGAACACAAATATAAAATCTGAGTTATCCAGGCAGTGCTTGCGTCGAAGAATTAGAGCTCTGGGTTTTCACACCAATATTGAAAGGTCAACATTTTAAAAAAATGATATTTCAGAACCTAACTGTAGACTCCCATTTTTTTAAATTAAGATTTCCACTTCATCTGCAAAGAACTCTATTCTGTAGCTACTAATGTGTATGACTGGAAAAATACTAGTGCATGGAAGAGAGGATATAGGAAGGAGAAGAATTTAGCTTCAGTGAGATTAATGGAGTGCAACTCAGTACCGTTTTACTGTTCTGTAACCCCAGATTTTAACACCTGATCTGTGCTACAGTCACAAATGGCTGGTTGTCTTACCTTAAATCAGAGTAATTTGTGATACTGTTTTAATATTTATTGCAGTCACGTAATGTTTATTACCACAGTCCTATCTCTCCCTTTCTTATTATTTTTGGTGTGCTTACCTGCAATGTTTCAGTGCAGCTGGTGAGCACCCAGTAAGCCGTGGAGCACCGTGGCAGGACACCAGGTAACGCCACGTCCTCTGATTCTGACCCAGGCCTCACACCTGCGCATTAGTCTCGGTTACACTTCACAGGCATTAATAATTAAAATTTAAATAGCTTAAAACTGAGTAATGAGCTCACCTGAGCACCTTTGTAAGAATGTTTATCAATCATAGAGAAATAGTCCAAAAAAAAGAAAAATTAGCATGCCAGAAGCTGTGTAATAAACCTTGTAAGACTAGATATGAGAAAGATTAAGCTGCTCTTTCTCTACAGCAGTATATATCTATAATGAGATGCAGTTGCTTCTTACAAATGCACCACAGATTAATTAGTTTCAGAATACTGCAGCTTGGTCACAGTACCTTAAAGGCTCTTGAAAAACGTTATCCACGATAGGGGAAGCAAAGTGAGCGTACAGGAGGGACACTGAGAAAAGCAAATAAACTTGGCTCTTCGCATTGTCGTATTGTGGGGAGACAATTTCTCTTTAACGACTTTTGACTCAAAAATCCTGATAGGATGTTACAGATATGACCTTCACCTGTAACTTTTGAATTTGAATAAGTTAAGGAGAATCAGGTTGGCAGAATACATATTTCTCAAAAAAATACGTGCAGCGTTTGAAGACCCTGGAGTAAATATTGTTTTCATTTCTCCCCCTCCTGCTTTATGTATAACTTTTTAAGTGGTTCCAATGTTTTAAACCAGATGTGCTGGGCCAGAATTATTCAGCTGTTGCACAACTTAAGTTAAAGAGAACATGTGCTGCATATGCCTGCATAAGTAAGTGCTCTGCATGCCAACACTTTCTCTTCTCTGTTCTGTTGTATTTTCTTCAATCCATCTCCCTCAGGAAAACAGAAGTGCATGGGACTGTGAATAAACCACAAGACAAAAAAAAAAAAAACAAACCATGCATGATGCATTATGTAAAGGGAAGACATGGTGGTGCAATATAAAGAATTTATCAGCATGAGTACGAGATGCCCGCATTACTCAAGAGAAGCAAAAGCCAAAGCTAAATTATGTAGGTCATCCCACCAAGTACCAAACAAACCTTATGCAGAGACTGTCCTTTGTTATATGATACACAAAAATTGTTTATATTCATTGTTGAGATTTTTTATTTCTACTGGTACACAAAGATTGCTATTTTATTTATAATAAGGTTTATCTCTAGATACAACCTGAAATTATTTTTAGATCCACATAAGCAATGATGTAGATCCAAACAAACTATATGCCATGATGTGGGAGAACCAGAATATTGGAATTCAATGCCAAAGGAGCCAGAAGAATTCACTGGGAGTAAGGTGGAAAGACAATGCCTAGCAGAACCACCAGATTTTTGGATCATTAGATATCTGTATATCTCAGAAATATGTGAGTGCTCCAGAACTGAAGGATTCTGTCCTGGGAGACATGTGTTCTTCGAGGGAAGAAGAAGGAAGTATTTCATTGTCAGATCATTTTAAAATTATTTTTTAATACAACTGTGTGCTTTTTTTCTGAAATGTTTAATAAAAAGAGTGCAGGTGGTATCACAGGCACAAAGTGAAATTATCTCCTGGCTATAACTTCTATGCATGCTTGCATTATTTTTTGAACTCTAATTTTTGTAGACAATCCTGAGTAATTACAGGCTTATTTACCTTTTCCTTCAACTGTGATACTTATGGACCTATAAATTACTCCTATAATTTTGTTTCTCTAGTAGTGCTGTTGTGACAGCACCTTTTGGTTACAATAATCTCACTAATAGCTGACAGTAATGTGTACTGTGTACATGTGAACCCGAGGCAAAAGTTTGATTTGCATCAGAAGTGATGACATATCAAATCCTGGTAAAAAAATCAGTGGAGATAATTACATATACTTTTACTCATAAAGCTTTCTCAATACTTCTCTGGGATGATTGAGATGTGGATTACTTGCTCCACCCTTGCCAAAGAGTTGCAATAAGAGAGATGCCAATGGCTGTGGGGGCCCAGTGGCTGCTCCAGAATTTATGTAGGGGGACACCCCCTTAACTGTATTCACACAAATGCACATAGCCAGAGAAACAAACAGGAAGATCTTGAGCACCATGTGCTGTCACAAACCTAAAATGTTGTTGGAATAGCTGAGATGTGGTGGGACAATTTGCACACCTGAAGGCAGTGGTTAATGGATTGTACTTTGTCTGGAGACTGGTAACAAATTGGGTACTGCAGGGGTCTGTCCTGGGACCTGTCCCATGTAAAATCTTTACCAGTGATCTGGAGATGATGAACTGCACTCTCGTCAAGTCTGCAGGTGACAGCAGATGGGGGGATCAGTTGATGAGCTCAAGAGCAGGGCTGCCATTCACAGGGACCAAGATAGGCTGGAGCTTTATGAAATTCAGTGGGGACAACTGCATAGTCAATAACCCCTGGAAAAAGGTTGCCCTGCGAGGAGAGGCTGAGGGACTGGGCCTGGCTCAGCCTCAGGGAGAGACAGCTCTGGGCGGACTAACAGCAGCCCTCCAGTACCTATGGGGAGATAGCTGAGAAGAGAGAGTTAGGCAGACAAGGGGCATTGGCTGAAAATAGCAAGAGAAGTTCAGATGGGATATGAGGAAAAGGCTTTTCCCCACTGAGCCAGCAGGGCAACCCTCCTATCCAGCCCGAGTTATCCCATGATAATTGACTAAGCACTGGCACAGGATGCCCAGAGAGGCTGTGGAATCTCCATCCTTGGAGATATTCCAGATATCTGGACATGGATCTGGGCAGCCTGCTCTAGGTAACCCTGCTTTAGCAGGGGGTTGGACCAGATGATCTCCAGAAGTTCCTTCCAATCTCAGCTATTCTGTGATTCTCTGATCCTATCATCCTAGGAAAAAATGTAATAGTAGAGAGGCTTTTATTCTGTGTGTTCTAGATACTCTAACATAGCCAGGTCCTCGAGACTGTAAATTTATCCTCTTCCAAAAATTTCAAAATTTGTTCCCAAGTAATTACATTGCAAGATAAGCATTGGCGTTTTCGACCTCTCGTTATGTGCATGATGCAACCACAGTCCTGCCAGCTCTTGCTTTGTAATCACAGATAATATGTTGCTGACAGCACTCTTGTTGGATGACCCAAATAAGATTTCAGCTCTGTTCTGGTGATTACGGTATGTACTTTCAGGTCTAGACTCGGTAAGTTCTCTGAACATCGGAGCCAGGGCCATGGCACACTCGTATCTTAGGTGTCTTGGAGCTTGCAACACAGCATCACTGAACGACCCACTCCTGAGTTCCCACTAGTTGGACAGTCGCTCTGTTAATCAAGAAACCTAGTGTAGGACACATATCACTGCACATGCATACCTATATGCATGCATATGCACCACTTATAATTAATCAGTGGTAATGTTATTTTACACTTTATGAGCACCTTAGCAAGCTACTTATGTCTGATGTTAGAATACACTTCCAATTGACTTCAGCTATCAAATCCGAAATCATGGCTAAAACTCTGTTTGGGTTTGAAACTTCTCAGCTGTTTGCTCTTCGGTGTTCTTCCCTGTTGATGTGTTTCAGTGAATGTTCCTGCCACAAATTGAGAGCTCAATAATATAATACCCCATAAGAATACAGATTATATGAAGGCAAAATTTATTCCATAAGCCCAAGGGGTTAATTTGCTTTTCATCTCTTCCTTCTCTCTCAAAATACAGAGCTACCAATAAATGGTATGTAAAGGAGACCAGAGCAAACCAAAGAGTTAAAAGTTTGCAATTTATTAACTCGAGCATGGAAGTATAGAAAATGGGCTGGGACTCAAGTTAGTTGGGAAAGAAGTCTCGACCTATTGCATTAAAACATGGTTTGCACTAGTCTAATGAGTTTTCTACCAAATGAGGCATGAAACATACTGCCAGAATATAAAGTCAGTAAAATACCCAAATTACTGTAGAATGTCATTATATGTTTTATCTTATTGGGGAGCTGGTACAGAATACATTATCTTTAAATTTACACAATCTGCAAAACCAGAAAAAAAATGCTTTTTTTATGACTATGCCATTCAGATAAGTTGCTAATAAAAAGAAAAATACATAAGAAAAATATACATCTATAACATTTTCAAGAACACATGAAAAGAATTGTTCAGTAAAGATGTCAGCTCAGTGTTCTATTTACAGTCCTTGTTTATTCAGACCTACAGAAAAAACCATGCAAAAGTAGGAGGAATAGTATCGCACAGAAAATATTTTTTTCTAAAATTGTTCCAAATAATTAAGAACTGCAATATCGTGAACTTAATGTTAGCACGTATCAAATAATATGCAAAGATTTGCTTCAAAAGTGAATCTTGATTATTTTAGAATGCTATGTTTTGTAAATATTTAAAGAGGGAGGACTGCTTTCCTTAGTAAGGAATTGTGCTAAGTTGCAAGTGGTATTTTTGCATGACTAAAGGAGTTGGTGATTAAAATTAAAAAAAAGGAAAAATGTTCTCAAGTTGTTTGTTCAGAGTCCTATTTCTGTTTCTGTCCCTAAGGGACCGCTTTGCAACTGTAAGACAATTGGATGCTTTTGAAATTAATGGAATTTCTATTACATCTCATGAGGCTGGAATTTGTCTGCTCCAACCTCCTCAGACACAAGAGTAGATTGTCTGCTCAAGTGTTCTCCCTTTGACTACTCTTGAATTCCATTTTTCAGCGGTTTCATTACAGACTACACCTAGAAGCTTCCTAGAATTGACTACAAGTCAGTGTATTGCATCAGTTACTGCAATATGATGAATTAAATCTTCATTTATCCTAAATGCCAATAGGCAGCTCTGAATCTTTCCTGCGTGGCCAAACATTGCTTTAAGCACAGGCAGAGCTCTGCCTGCATTGTCTAGGCTGGTTCACTCTTTTGCATCTCTTTGCTGTTAGCTGTGGTTAAAACAGTTGAGTTTCCTCTCAATGCGCTGTTTAACAGATCAACAAGAGGTTGTCCATCAACCTCCTTAACGTCCCTTTATCAGCCCAATGATACACTGATATTGACAGACTCTGCGTTCGTTTTTAACACGTCCCAGGTGTTTTCCTTCTAGATACCTTTGGAAATAGAGTGCTCTTGAACTCTGTGGCCAGCTATAACATTCATTAAAAATGAATTTCCTACTTGCCTGGTATTTTCCTGATTTATGTGCTTCTGAAGGCATTTTGATGCCTTCTTGTGCACGGGTAGATTTCCAGGCTTCACATCGGTATGTTAGATCGGAAGCAGGATTGAGGGCCTGTAGCTTGGCTTTACCAATCAGTAATGTTTTTCCCTTCTGGGGAAAAAAAAATCCTGTCACTTTCACAGTATGCAATCTGATTTCTTCTGTTATATGGGTTTGTCTTACTGGAGCACTTTATCTTGAGGGAGGATGTGGGAGCGGAAGAGCTGGGCAAGGACTAGGCCTCTCTCCCATGGGAGGGGACTTGAGAGAGCGAGGGAGCTGCCCTCCTCTGGGCCGGCAGGAGGGAGGAGGCGCGCTGGGGTTAAACCGTTAGGGGCCTGGCACAGCGCCCACTCAGGGAAGGGGGCGAGGGGAAAACGTGTTCTCGTGAATCTTTGCGGACCTTTTAAATTAAATTTTGTCATCGCTTTAGCCCTATCTTTTTTTGGCCACAGCTTGCAAATCAGCTCCTCTGTCACGGGGAAGAGCAATGTCTTTATTTAAGACCTAATTCTTCGAACGTGCAGTCAAGTTAGGCAGTGCCAGTGTTGTGTCTGCCTGCCCTGTCTACACGCTTGTTCCAACAGTGCAGCTAGCGTCAGCGCTAAACAGAAACGCACCCTCCTTTGACACCATTTTAAAAAATGATCAAGTCTGCATTTTCTTTAACTACACAAACTGCACCTTAACATAAAACCCTGATGATGGTAATTGTGTTTATTGGCATGCTATTTTACTTTAAGATGGTCCAGAGTCAATCGCAGCACAGGCTGCCAAACATTTTTTTAAAATCGTTGACATTTTGGCATGTGGGTTTTGCTATTGGACATTCTCTCCCGTATTTATTTTTAGAGCAAAAATGTGATTGACACATCATCTTTTGGGTCTAAATCCAGCCTACTCTTCTCTTAAGTTTGCCTCAATTGCTTCCTTTGTTCTGTTCATGAACTAACTGCAGAAGGCTTTGTTTGTCACTGAAAAGAGAGTAATACCTCACCAGAAACAGGCATCTCTTAATGCCTGTTTCTTTGGTCTTCTTTTTCTGTCTTCCCTGACATAAATTGCAGTCTCCTCTAATGTCAGAGTTTCTCTTTTCTCTGACCTTCTGGAGATGATACAGATGTCCATCCAATACGCAGAGGATCAATGTGGCTCTGGGGGAAACCACACTGGAAAACGTAAGCAACTTCTCAGACACCTTAGTGCAGGAAGAGCATCTGTAGGGATGAGCCAGCGCTCTCTGAGCACAATAATTTCCATACCCCGGTGGTTTTGATCTCAGACTTCCCATAAAAGATCCTTACAACTGAGCATATGTTGAAGAATATTGTTAGTGCTACAGTTCCCTGGACTTTCAGTTCTGATGATGCCATCATAGCTGATTTGATATTTAACACTGCAGATTCATCATTTTCATTTATTTTGTTTGAGATGTAGCTAAAAGCAACTGATTGTTTCCCAGTGTGAATAACATCTCTCTGCTTTGGAAGTCCTTAAGAAGCATCCTGTCACAGCATCTCAGCTCCTTGGGTATGTGCTATTTTTATTTGTGAATTGCTGTTGTTCGCTAAACCTAAAGAGTTCTGAAATTTGATCTGTCTGGTTCTTCCATCACCTGTACCACAGCCATTGTTTCTGAGACACAGAAAGATGTTTTCATAATTTATTTTACATTTTTGCAGAAATCCTTGACTCAGAGCCTCCCCAGAGCCTTTTCCAGCTTTTGTCATTCTTATTGGGACAAAGTTTATTGATTTTACATGCAATATGCAAGGGTAGTGACTTTGTTCTGTTCCTTTTACTGAAGTCTTACGACGCTCATCTCTCAAGCCCTGAACTCTGCCTATGCAAACACAGAGTCTTTCAGACAGACCTCTTCTCTGTCCTGGGGAAGAGGCCTGGCAACGAATGCTGGGCTCAGCAGACTGTGTGTGTGTGGGGGAAGTGGCTCAGAAAGCTGGCCGTGTTGGGTAATTGGGACCAAGTCTCTCTCCTACAACTTCTTCCTTCTGGACTCCCCCCAGGGAGGTAGGAAAGGAGATAGCCTGCTGTTTACCAGAAGTAATTTGCCTCCGGTACAAGGGTTTGGACCGGTGAAAGAAGGTATCTCCTCACCTTAGCCGAGTGGTGGGGGAATCTGGCTCAAAAGTAGCTCAACAACAATTTAGGAGGGAGTTAGTCCATTTATCTTTTGAATCCTGACAGCTATTAAGATGTGGGATGCAAAATGAAAACTCTATTAAATAGCATGCCTTGTCCATCCACTAAAAAAATATTTCCAAGTGTGGGAAGATTATTTTTTGGAAATTAGCTCCTCCAGCAGAAGTCCTTTTATTTTTGTATGCAGGTGTTTTAAATGGTAGGTAAGGCTGATGCACTTTTGCAAAAATGTTCAAGATTAGTTAAGCTGGTCCTGGTGCAGGTTAATGGATTTCAAATACAAAGTAGCAAATTTAAAGAGCCTTCAGGCTTTTTCTGCACTGTGGTTTAGAATCAAACTTATTTTTCACAAAAGCTTAATTTTAAAAGATAACTTTCTTTTTTTCTGTTCAGCAAAATGTAAATTGCACTAGGTAATAACAATAATTGTCTATGAAAAAATGCTTCTTCGTTTGGCACTGTTTAGCACATTCTAATGAGTTGTGGTAATAAAGGCATCTTTCTTGTGCTTTATAGTATATGAAACTAATGCCTTGAAGGGACAATACAAAGGGATACAAAGCTGGTTGCAAGCAGTATCTTCTGTAAACATTTTTAAGGTAATTACATAGTAGACCATAATGAATACCAATCAAAAAGACAGATACTATGTTCTTCCTCTTAGGTAAGATTAAGACACGTTTAGGTTCTAAATAACTGTAAGTATTTCAAAGGAAATATTTTTTATTAGTGAAAGGTTGAAGTTGAACAGCTAGTGGTACTGAGCTCTCCTCCTCTAAAGGATTAAAATTAATCATAAGTCAAATTTTGTAGTTAACAGTTAATGGGAACACAGGAGAAACTACAAATACATAGGCTGTAATATTTTTTGCTCCCCCGCTGTATATTGTAGTGGGAAATGGTAATTGGTGGGGAGCAGTACACATGACCTAGAAGTCAACATTTGTCTCTGCAGGATGAAAGGGCATTAAAAGCATAATGAGAGAGGAGAAGCAAATGAATTGGGCCAGGATCTCACTCTATTTCTATACTATTATTTTACCAGTAGACTGTATTCCATGGCATACTGAAATACATCTGGAGACAAAACCATGGGAATATGCAAGCTGATTGCTTATAAAGTTCTGTGCATTGCACAGTTAAAATTTACTGCAAGTATTCTGAGTGTCTTGAAGTTATTCCCGGTGATTTTAACAGTGTAAAGACTTTTTAAAGGAGCTGACAGTCCCAGAGTATGCTCAATGGATATGCATGTTCATAATACATCATTGGTAGGATATTGCTCAGTGAACAAAATAGAATAATGTTATTTTCTTCCAAATGAGAAAACAGAAATACGGAAATTGCCTCAGGGGACCAGACCGTCAGTCCAGTATTTTGTCTAGGAGTTGTCAGTGCTAGCTGATTAAATGCCTAATCCTCTCTCCACCAATAACAACGAAACAAAACCTCAAAGAAAAACTTGACTATGCATATATTTTTGTGTAACTACCATTACATAGAAATGGCCTTAAAATACATGTAAAATTGCCATTATATTCATGGCACTGTCAGGAAATGTCACAGAAGAGTTAAGAGAGGATCTTTTGGAGGATGATCAGATTCAGCGGTGAAACAGAAGCAAGGGACTGAGCAACGGTGGATGCTGGCGCTGCCCCCCAGCTATGGGGTGGGATGTGTGGCCTGTAGGAGAGGTAGGAGCAAGGCGTGTGAGGCAAGTAGCCTGCATTACTCTCAAATTACTCCTGTATTATGATTGATTTGTTTTGAAGAACTGAATGGGGAAGCTGTTCTGAGGAATAATGCATGCATAGTGACCACTGGTTCATTATCCCTCATTTAATAGTGGGCTTCAAACCAATGAAGACCTACAAAAATGCAAGCTATTTTTAATTAGGATGTGAAATCTGCACTACAGGGACATTACTCATCGTTACAGAAGTTCCTGGCAGCTCCGAAGTATATTCCTATATAATAATAAACTAGCAAAGAAGAAGAACTAAATGAACGTCGCACTTTCCTGGGTTTGAACATTTAATCTTTTTCTTTTCTCAAGGTCATTTCCATTACTGACGTTTTAGTTTAATGTGAAATTCGCTGTGTCCCACCAATAATTCTATATTTTGTAATTAAATCACCAGCAGGCAGAGTGGTGGTTGGATATATTTGGCAAGGAATACTGATGCGGATTTCTTGCTGCAACAACATGCATGTGTATAAAGTTCAGCAACATGAGTTCTTTGTCTCTGAACATTGTACAATCAATATTCTATTACTGCAGCGTGAGCTCTGCTGCATTGTAGTTAAATTACTGTGTAAGACTCAAGAATGCAATGATGGAAAGAATTCTAATTTCTATATATGAAATGCATGTAAGCTGTTTATTTTAGCTGCAACAGCTCTGTTCCAGTACCTGTTGCTTCAGGTACAATTTATGTAATTTCTTTAAATAGGAGTTTGGGAAGTTTTAATTTATTTTCCTTGGGATTTTCTTCAATAATAATTTCGAAGAAGCCTCATATTCTCTTGACGATTTTGTTCAAATGTTTTCTGTCTGTTTTGCTTTGTATGATGAAGATGTCTACAGCATCAGGAGGTCCATTACACAGGCTTTGCTACAGACTGAAACTCTTCTATGGTGAAAAAACAAACAAACCCAAACCAAGAGGTTTGGGGAAGACAGGGATGAGCTGCTCCCTGAGAACAAAGGGAAGGGTGCAAAGCTGTTACAACGCAGATTGTAGGCAGCAGGCATTGCTGTACATCACCCCCACAGACAAGCCAGGATGGGCTTTCTATAAATTCAAGGTAGGCAGCTGTAGACTGCCTGCACGAGCAGAGTGCTGAAGGTAGCAACTTCTTTCCTCATTTCTTTCCTCACCTGAAAAGACCTCGGCTGCTGCCATTGCTGCTGCTGCTGGGATGGTGCAAGGGGCAAGCCCCTGCGGGCTGCACTGATTGTCCTGATGCTCCCCTGGCTTCCCTGCCTCCTGCTTCCAACAGGAGCCATGCCAGGCCCTGCCCAGCCCCCTGGGAGAGGTGCAAGGGAGACCCATACGAAAAGCTGGGGGTGGGGGTAGAACGGCTGCATAGTGGCAGCAGGAGGGAAGCTCCTGGGGGAGGAGGAAGATAAAGAGTCATTTGGGCATGACTGGATTTCAGAGGGTGCGTGAAATGTAGATGTTGCCGAGGTTCAGTCCCTCTTGGGGAAGGAAGAGGGGGGTCTGCTGGGGTGGGGTGGGAAGTGGGGGAGGCAGAGAGAGAAAAAGAAAAGCCTTCACCTGCAGCTTCCCACAACTCTCATGACCTCTTTTGTCCAGAGTCTCTAAAATCTCTTATCCACCCAACTCATTCTACCTCTATGTTGAATCGAATTTTGAATTGGTTTTGTCATTTCTTTGGGGGATGGAAGTCAAGTTTGTCCACACAGCCTACAAGTCCTGATTTGACTCTGCTTGCTTTAACCGCCTCATCTGTGCAGGTGTTTCATTGGTGTCTCTGAACGGATGCCAGGCTGCTCTGCTTCTCCCTCTTCCCTCCCAAATCCTGAGACGAAAATGCAAGGAAAGTGTTTTTTTGAGGAAATAAGGGTATATATGCCTGTCACTCAGTTTCAAAGTATCAAAGCACTACACCATAGGTTCAGTACTTGAGTGGAGTTCCCTTCTAAAACCGGAGCCTGCAAAGAGAGGAGAAAAAGGATAATTTCACTGTGTGTGCCGTTTAGAGGACAGCACTTAGCGCTCACTGCTGCCCTCCTAATGCCAGGAAAGTATTGGTGAAAGCAGTGCTGCCGCTGCGATGCTAAGCTGTTCTGGAGAGTTTCACTGATGACAGAACTTAAAAGTGATTAGGCTGAGAGGACCTTGAAAGGCCATGGAGTCCCATCACCTGCCCAAAGGCAGGATGAACCATAGCTGTACAGCTCCCGACAGATATTTATCTAAGTTATGCTTAAAGCCTCAGTGGGAAGATATGACAAGGTCCTCCCCTATGCTGTACTTGTGCTTTACTGTACTACTGTGGCTTAACAGAAGCATTCGTCTGTGCTGTTAGCTGATACTCATGCTTATAGATCTTATTTGCCTTTAGTTTATACAAGCTATTTGCCTTTTTTTGTGACTTCATGACATTGTTGACTCAAGTTCAGATGGTAATTCATAACACCGAATCCTTTTCTCCACGGTGACTGCTGAAGTGGTTATTATACACTCTGTATTTATGTAGTGGATTATTCCTACTTAAGCACAGACCTTTATTTATTTATCCTGACTGCAGTGCATCTTTTTTCTTCCTGACCATTTTTCGTATTTGGTAAGAGGCTTTAGAATTCTAATCCTGTCCTCTGGTGTGTTTGCAACCCTTCCTGCTGCACATCTAGTATGTATTCCTTCATCCAAACCATTGGTGCAAGCATTAAGTTGTGCAAATATAAGACCCAGGGCAGATCCCTAGGGAATCCATCTCTTCAGTGTGGTAGTGCACCTTCTAATCCGCACTTGCTTATGAGAGTCATGCGAGGCAGTGTCAAAAGCCGTACTGAAATCAAAGTATTTCAAAGGTAGTGCTTCTCCCCTGTCTGTGAGAACCATTACTCTGTCACAGGAAGAGAGGAGATTATCTTGACTTGATTTGTTCTTGACTGCTATTTCTGTCATTATTATTTTCTAGGGGCTTACACCAATTATTCCCTTCAAGTTTTTTTCTAAGAAAGAAGAATTTCAGCATTGCATTTGCCTTATTTCCTGGAATATCTTTCTATCCTCCATGAGCTCTCAGTGACAACTGCTAATGCTTTTGAGGTTGCTCAGATACTTCTTCACACATGAGAGTGAAATTCATTAGGCCCAACTGATGTGAAAACAGCTAATTTATCAAAATATTTTCTAGTCTGTTCTTCCCCTGGAAAATCTGAGTTCTTACTCCTTTATCACTGGTGCTAGTTACACTAACTGCCTGACATGAGAGTGGCACTTTTTTCTTTCTTGGCAACATTGGGCCATATGTGCCTACTTACCACAGAGCAGGAAACCTTTCTCTGGGCTTCCATTTCAATATGCTTGTTTTCTCTTGCTTATGATATCTCATTTTGGACCTTGGTCTTTGCATTTTTTTTCCTTCTGTCTGCATATGCTCTTTCAAACTCCTCTGTATCTGTTCTGTCCAATTTACAGTTTCTATGTGATTTGATTTTAAGATCACTGAAGGACTGATCATTTACCCTCCTACCCTTGTTCAGTTTATTCTGTTTTCTGCACTGAGATGGTTTCTTTTTCTTTAAGAAACTTTACATTTATTGGATTTTAGCTATCAGTTCTCAGAATTTTTTAAAATTTGCCTTTATCAAGTCTGTTCTCCTTAATTAGCTGGACAGTTCTTCTTATCTATTATTTTGTATATGCTGTCACCCAACTTGCATTTCAAATGCAAGGTAATATCTACTGCTCTTCCTTGCACACTTCTCCTGTAGAAAATGTACTTAGAATCATAGAATCATAGAATGGTTTGGGTTGGAAGGGACCTTTAAAGGTCAACTAGTCCAAACTCCTGCAATGAGCAGGGACATCGTCAACTAGATCAGATTGCTCAGAGCCCCGTCCAACCCGATCTTGAATGTTTCCAGGGATGGGGCATCTACCACCTCTCTGGGCAACCACTTCCAGTGTTTCATAACCCTCATTGTAAAAAATTTCTTCCTTATATCTAGTCTAAATCTACTCTCTTTTAGTTTAAAACTATTACCCTTTGTACTATTGCTACAGGCCCTATTATGAGCCCCATCTTTCTTATGAGCCCCCTTTAAGTACTGAAAGGCTGCAATAAGATCTCCCCGGACCCTTCTTTTCTCCAAGCTGAACAGCCCCAACTCTCTCAACCTTTGCTTATAGTAGAAGTGTTCCACCTCCCTGATCATTTTTGTGGCCCTCCTCTGGACTCACTCCAAAAGGTCCATGTCTTTCTTGTGCTGAGGGCTCCAGAGCTGGACACAGTACTCCAGGTGGGGTCTCACTGGAGCAGAGCAGAGGGGCAGAATCACTTACCTCCACCTGCTGGCCACGCTTCTTTTGATGCAGCCCAGCATACGGTTGGCTTTCTGGGCTGCGAGTACACATGTCCAGCTCATGTCCAGATTTTTGTCCACCAGTACTCCCAAGTCCTTCTCTGCAGGACTGCTTTTAATCACTTGCCCATGCTTATGTTCTAGCCAAGTGAACCAGTTCACTAGGTCTTTTGCAGCAATTAAATCAGAAGTGTAATCAATTTAAGACTTTCTTCTCTTGCTTATTCACTACATTTCTTGTATTACTGTATGGACATCAAAACTCATTCCTTGTAGCTTCATTATGAATAAACCTATTCCCTAAATCATGAGCCCTTCCCCTGATTATTTTACAAAGTACTTGTTCACATGCATTTTTGCAGCTCTGCAGTCCTTTATTTTTGCCCCCTTTTCTTTGGAAAAGAACATGGCACACTGTTTCTACGCTGTTCACAAAAGTAAATCCTAGAGCCTTTTTCCTAATGCAAGGTGAGACTTCCATGAAATGACATGACCAAGGGTCTAAGAAACCTGCTATCCTGGTGAGAACTGCATTGAACTCATGGATCTCAGTGGCCCTCTGAAACTGTAATGAGAGTACCTAGGTTTACAAATATAGAAAACTAAAACATAGATTGCCAAAGGATCCTAAAAATCATGAACATGTTTTTGAAATCCTGAGATTCTGCTGTCTAGCAGCACATGATTACTAATAGTTAAAGAGGGAAGGAGGTGTTAAAAGTTTTTTTAGCACTTGTTTGATGTGATTTATCTAAATATGTTCATTTCACCCCTCCTGTGCTCATGCTTTTCTACCATAGCATCATTTATTTATTTTTATTGATTCACTCACTTCACAGAATTACTGGGTGAGAGAAAAACACCTATTTGCAATCTAATCAAGCAAACAAATATAATTATAGCTATCTGGTGTTTTCTTACTTGCAGTTGTCTTATCTGCCTTGATTGTTTTCTTGTTTGCTAACCATAAATTCAGGAAACCGAACTTCAGCTGGAACCCCCTCTCCCCAACAGGTGCTAGACTAAATGCTTAAAACAAATAAATTATAACAACAGGAAGATCAAGACCAAAAACCCCATAATTTTTAACTGGAGATCGTCTTTATATTATATGTCTGCACTATCTGCCACAGGGCACAGGCACTGGCTGATCTGCAAGGGCCACTATAGTGAAGTTATTTGTTTTGTGTAGGTTTCAAACAACTATCACTGAGCAGGCTGGCAGTTTTTCAAAAGGCTTTCCAGGGACACTATGGCCACTTGTAATGCATTTAATGAAACAGGACAAGGGCTGTTCTCTGTCCCTCACAGCGCGGTTCTTCTTGCCATATCTAACCTCACTTCTGCCCCAAGATGAGTTTGTTGTGTTCAAAGTATCTTTGTAGACTAGTCCCAAGCATGTACCATCCTCCAAATCATGCTTGTGTATTACCTAGGAGAGTACTGGCTGGCATGAGACAAAGCCATACAAGGGGCACTCAAATAATTAAACAAAATAGACATATGGGCTAGGAAACTAATTCTACAACCACTGCTTTTTTGCATATGCAAATCCAAGAAAATGTATCTCAAGATGCTGTTAGTTATTCAGTGACATCCTTGCTGAATGGGAAAGCTGCTTTCATTGTTACAAATAAAAACTTCATTTTAAATAACTTCTAAAGCTCCGGTTTTCCAAAAGTTTTACCTAACACATAATTGGAAGACAATCATTTTCCTAGAAGAGTGAAAAATTTAATGACAAGTTGTTTTTTTTTAATAAAATTCAACAGTAACAGCTGTGTATTTCATCACAGTGGACAAATAAGTGTTCAAAGAACGATTTATGTTTAGAACAACAGCTGAATATCAAGAGAAAAATGGAGAGAGCTGTCAGCTTCTTCCCAGGCCGTGTTTCAGATGAGAATAGACAAAACACTAAAAAATATACTGTTCTGTTTATGCAGGGCAGTGAAACAAAGATGACATATTAGATTTTGCATTTCTACCTCTTTAACCTGAATGATTCAACTCTCAGATTTGGGATAAAAAACGTTTATGTGGAGAATTAAATGAACTGACATGGTATTTTTCTGGATTTTTAAAAATTTATTTCTTAAAGAAGAAAACTCACATTGTGCTTTCATTTTTCCAATGCCATATTCTCCTTCCTCTGTGACTGAGAATCTCATTTTTGTCACCTGATTATACCTGGGGGCATTATGAATTGCGATTGCTGTTTGCTAAGGGTAAAGCTATGTGATGGGGCTTGAGTCAGTCTGGAGGTTCAGTGATGCCTCCAGGGCAGTTCGACCCCCTCAGTCTCTGTCCCATTTTCCTCACTTTTACCTACAGCTCCTCACCTTGCAATCCTGACCTCTCTGTGCTTCCTCTGACCTTGCTCCAAGCCAATGCAAACTTGCTCAACCAGTAGAAAATCAATCTAGCGAAAAGAAAAAGCACTTTTTTCTTCTGTGTTAGTGAGTTGGTTACTGCTTGTTCAGATGGGCTCTAGAGATAGCTTGGTGGGGGCAGGAAAGATGACATAGGCAGGAATGTGTGTTTGCATGGGGACTTGGACACTTGGACTTCCTTTTTGATCACAGCAAATACTAAATGGGCTCATCTGCATCATGTAACCCCATACTCAGAACTGACTCAGACACATGCACAATTTACTTATGGGTAAGACATTACAGTGCATCAGTTGAATGGCAGTAAGACAAAATAAACTCAGCCATGGATGAGACCTTTGTACTAGCTATTTGAATAATAACTCTCTGATAAACACAACACTTGAACTTTGGTCAAATTCAGTAGGTCAAATTCTTGTTCAGTAGGTTATTTGGAGTTGTAGCCTTCGGTCAGCAGAAAAATCAATAGAAGAATTCCAGTCTATGTAATTCAGCTAACAACCTTGTGCTTTAACTTAGATGCCCCTCATGCTTAGTCAGAAAAATTTGTCACTGGAGACATTAGCCTCTTTCCATTGATTAGAGAAGGAACTTTGACCTTTACATCTGGAGCACTGAAGGAGGTGCAAATTGGGTGCCTAAGGCTGGGTGATTGGATCCTGCTCATTGAGCATTCAAATAAAGATAGTTCACAGAAATAGAGAAGGCTGAGGGTGGAAGGCTCCTCTGGAGATTGCTTAGTCCAAAATTGCTGCTCAGGGCAGGGTCACCTAGAGCAGCTCAGGGCTGTGTCCAGTCAGGTTTTGTATATCTCCAAGGATGGTGACTCTACAACCTCCCTGGGTAATCTGTTCTAGTGTTCCATTGCTCTTAAAATTAAGAAGTTTTTTCTTATTTTTAGATAGACTTTCTTGAATTTCAGTGTGTGCCCATTGCCTCGTGTCCTCTTATTGGGCACCACTGAGAAGAGTCTGCTCTGTTTTCTTTGCTCCCCCCCATCAGGTATTTATACACCTCATTCATAAGATCCCCCTGAGCCTTCTCTTCTCCAGGCTAAACAATCCCAGCTCTCTCAGCCTCTCCTTGTATGACAGATGTTCCAGTCGTTTAGTCACCTTTGTCGCTCTTCACCTGACTTGCTCCAGTATGTCCATGTCTCTCGTGTACTGGGGAGCCCAGAACTGGACCCAGCACTCCAGATGTGTCTCACCAGTGCTGAGCAGATGGGATCACCTCCCTCAACCAGCTGCTGATGCTCTTCCTCATGCAGCCTAGGAGGACTTTGGCCTTCTTGCTGTAAGGGCTAGCTCATGTTCAGCTTGTCGTCCACCAGGACCCCAAGGTCCTTCTTTGCAAAGCTGCTTTCCAGCCAGTTGGTCCCCAGCATGTACTGATGCACAGGGTCCAGCAAAGCCCCACTTCTGTGTTAGGAAGTTATCATTGATGCACTCCAGAAACCTCCTGGATTTCTTGTTTCCTCCTGTACTGTCCCTCCAGCAGATGTTGGGATGGTTCAAGTCCCCCATGAGGACAAGGGCCTGTGAGTGTGAGACTTCTTCCAGTAGCCTGAAGAAGGCCTCATCTACTGCTTCTTTATGATCAGGTGGTCTGTACCACAACATCAATAAATTAGTTTAGATAATAATTTAAAACCAGGTAATTTCATTGCAGTATGAAAGCATTTTAGATGTTTCCAGAAAGAATCATTCTCTTGCCAATCATAAAAAAAATTATAAAAGAAAAACTGAAGAATCAAATATGAGTGGCACAACTGGGTAAGAGGCTCCTAAGAAACCACCTGAGTTAAGTGCAATTTTTTTTAATGTATGTCATGATAATATATCCTTAGTATATCCTAGAATCATAGAATCATAGAATCAT
>NW_009234934.1:0-13449 GCF_000690835.1 Fulmarus glacialis | reverse complement strand
CCCCCTCTCTCCCCCCAAATGTCTCATGGAAGAGCACTAGGTGTGATTTACTGATCTTTCCTGATAGTGACTTTACTGAGAAACCAGGAAATCAAATTTCTAATGAAACAGAACAAGCGTATACTGGGACAATAATAGGATACTCACTGACTCATCTGTAAAGGGACAGTGTCTATTTTTAAACTTGGGAAAGAATGGGAAAGAAAAGCCAGTTCTGGGTGTTGCTACTTTGTAACTTTTCTTTTTTTTTGTCACCTTTAAAATAAAACTAGCTTTCACCCCTCTATTTCATCCCTCCTAAAAGATGAAGGAGCTGAACTCTGTCCATTTACAATGAGAAGAGCTCCTACAGTGGCCAGTTCTCAGAATGTAAATAGTATCATGCCCCTTCCTTCATTTCCTTTAGGAACTTATGGTCTAAGTTGCTTGCAGTAAATAGTATGACTACGGGAGAATCACTGACATGACTTAGTCAACTGATGTTGTCTAATGCAGCATGACAAGGAACTGAAGGGAATAGATTGTAAGTTTTTTTCTTTCTGATCTTTGTTTAGTTATAAGAAAGTTAGTTATAATTCCGGAGAGGGGTATGACATTTAAATTGATCATGTCCTCCGAACTACCCAATGAATTAATTAATTCATTTTCAAAACATAGAATAAATATATATAAATTGGAAGTCATAGATTGAAGTTTCCATTTGCTTACTTAAGTAGATCAGATTCTAACAAAAGCTGTTCAGCTGGAAACAATGTTGCTTTCCCCCTCTCAAAACAAGTGCAGCAGCTGTATAACACGTCCTCTTTGAAGGTGTCTGTCACTCTGGTTCAGACTCTGGCTATTGCCCACTGTCTGCTATTTTTTCACACTGAATGTCCTTGAATATGCCAGGTGCAAAGTTGCGGTGCCCCATACGCATCATAACAGTCATGCAGCAGAGCATCACCTCAAGACTGTTCACAACCCAATAACAGGCCAAAGTCTGGTCTATTTCTGTTGCAGAATTGCATTGTGTTGTGTTAGCAACACAGCTGGAAAATAAAGCGTGATAATACACTGGACCACATAAACCATCTGCCATGTACACGGTACTACAACAGCGACTCAAAGATCAAAGGAGGAACAGATTATGAGTGGGGTAGGAGTACCGCGGTAATATGAAATGTATTAGAAAAGTGAGTACGCTTGTTATCATATGTATTAGGTGATTATTAAGCAAAACCATCTCTATTTTCTAAAATGCTTCAATTTCTACAGTGAATTTGAACTTAAATATGCAGAGACTAGTGTTTGCACATGAGACAGTGAGATGCAATCAACCATAGTAATGTTTGGACAGTGTTTTCTGTATCTGGTACAATGGGCTTGCTTATTTTTCTGAGGTGCTGCTTTCAGTATTACAGTACTGTCCAGTAGGACTCAGCACTCCATTAGCCTCCACTTGTTGAAACAAGCAAACAGAAAGGCTTCCTATGCTAAAGACCACAGGATCTGCTTTAGAAAGAGTAAATTAAACAAACCGGGAAAAAAGTGGAGAGGTTACCTAGGTTAAGCATATTTTAGCAGTATAAGTGCTTCTTTCTGGGGGAAAAAAAAAAAAATTGAGAGAGTAGTTTCTCTATAACACAAGGGAAATAGGCACCGATGCATGCAAGATGTTTGTTGTTGTTTATGAGGTAGTAAAACATCCAAGGGAACATGCCAGTGTTGGTCCAAGAGAGTGTTGCAGGACGAGGGGTTGTGTAATGATATCCATATCCAGCCTCCTTCTGACAAATCTTGTCTTGTGTGAGAAATGGAGCCAGAGTTAGAGGTTAGAATCAAGATGCTTAGAAAATCATAATTTCTTCCAAAACCTTCCATTTCAGATGTCATGGGACGGAAGGCTGTGAGATGCTGAGTAACTTATCTCTGCCAGGAGATCTAGGAGCGCAAGATAGACGCCTGGTATAGGTTGCTGGAATCATTACACTAAGACACATTCCCAGAAGCATGTGGGATTCAAACTTTGGACACCTGATGGAAAGATGTTTTTTATAAGCTTGTGAAAACATGCATATATTGAAACTTGTGGAAATGTTGCCATTGACTTCAGTGAGCCTGGAATTTTACCACATTTTCTATGCCATGTTTCTAAAAGCCAGGTCTGCCTGACAAAACAGCTGTATCTACTGTCTCTTCAAAGTCTCTTCAGGGCTCTGTTGCAGACCTGCCTGAAATATTCAGGATTGCGTCTCAGAAGTTTATAAAAAGACATGAGAAACTTTCTTCTTTTGTTGAAATTTTTTGGTTTGTCAGAAAAGGAAATACTTTCTGATTATGAATTACCTGAGATGGTTTAAACCTGTTGGAGCTCTTGTCAGCTCGCCCACCTAAACTTTCAGTAGCCCTTTTTGCTGGGGATGCCAGTTTTTCCAAGTTGTCATGGGAAACGTGTCATAAAACAAGCTCTTTTCCCACTGGGCCCTTCTCCTAATCTCAACAAATCATGCTTTAACCAAAATCTTGTTGGACCCAGCTTCCAAAAAGCAGTATCTCTTTTGGTGAAGGATTTTTCTGGCAAAACCCAAGGAGTTTTCCTCTAGCAAAGCTGCTGCTTTCAGAGGGATTGTCACTAAGAAGAAGCCGAGTAAAGGCTAGGTTTACTGTATGCCAGGGGATGGCCCTAGGCAGCATGAATGCTTTTCCCCGCTTAATGGTCTTCAGTTTTCTCTCTGGCTCGATAGCCTGCAACTCTTTCATGAAACAACAGTATAACAAAGACTATGACAGCACAGCTAGTGCTTTTAACTTACAACTGTACCCCATACAACTTCATCCTTCTGCCTTTTTTCTCTTCTGCCAAGAAAAAAACTGAATAGCCAGAATTAGTGCTCCTTGAGTACCAGTTCACTTGCCTAGCAATTTTATTCAGAAAACAGATGGTTCAGTATGTGAAAGAGGGCTAGTAGGGACCTCTGTGTGAGGTCCTTGGCAGGATAATTTCATTCCAAAGATCTAGGTGGCTGGAATTCCCTCCCCCTCCCCTTTAATACAAATCCTTAAGTGTTAAGTCAGGCAGAAAATGAGTCTAGTCTACATTTATCTTACTGAATGGCAGTCAACTCCTGCCTAATCTTTCAACATATATTTGTTCAATGGATCAACAGATTGTGTAAGCAGCATGACGGACGGGTTTAGAAATGTGTCTGCTTATGTTTGGTTTGTACTGAACCATTGACCATTTTGTTTGTGAATCCATCATAAATTACATCTCCAGGTTACTCACAACGAATGAGGAGGGGAAATAACTTGTTCTCACTGTGTTGAAAGGCATTTTACACAGCTGTCAGCCTCCAGAAGGGAAGCTGAATCGCATCAGTACTACTTTAGCTTTGTTTTTCAAAAGCTGGATGGATATGGCTTTGCTTTCACAAGTTTTTTGCTAATTGCAACCGTACTTCTCATTGAAGATAACATAAGGCAAAAGGCAAGAACTGTTCTTGTCAAATAAATATGCAATAATTTGGGAACAAGGATATGATAGTGATTGTCTATGCTATTTTAGCTGCATTTGACAAAACCAAGGTTAAGTAACACTGGAAATATATACATTTTTAATAATGGAAATACATATTAAAATTTCATTGTTACAACCAATGCAAAGATGACCTGATGGGTTGTATTTAATGATATCTGACAGCAAGCTAGGAAGGTGGCACTCCCAGCATCGACAGAAGTGTGGAGTATAAATGCTGCAATTAACTCATCCTAATCTGAAAACTGTTTTTAACATAGTTGTTACGTGACTACTGCTGCCTCATGTGGGAGATGAAGGAACGGGAAGAAGTTCCAGGGCCTAGAAACTGCTCTTCTGCAACTGCGAAGAGCTTGCCTGGAAGCAGGTGAGGAGCAAGGGATGTGGAGGCGACCAGAGTCCTGCCGAACACCTCTTCCCAGAGGTCAGAAAGGCCAGAAAGCCAAAATTCAGTGTCTGCCACTTTTGGTGACTTTGACCTGCTGCCTACCCAGGGAGCATAGGCATGTGGCACAAAGCTTCCTTCCCCATATGCATCCCTTCACCAGGGTTGGGGAAGGGCTTCAAAAAGGGAAAAAGATTAATAAAGGGTCACCCCTATCATTGCTATCCGTCCTCATTTCCAGCTAAAAGCTAAAGGTTTGAAAATTAATTCTAAACAAGAAAGAGGCTCACCTTGTCCTAGCTACGTATCCGAAGGCAGTGAGCTGCAGGTGTGACTCCCCACAGCCTACCCCAAGATTTGTTTAAATGGTTTTGAGCTGGAACTAAAAGGCGCTGGAAAAGAAAGGCAATGAGGAGAGAGCTGGAGAAGAAGAAAGGACACTCGGCAAAGGACTAGGTTTCTTTATGCAGTCAGAAGGAAGAAACTGTAGGAGAGTGTTGGCTGCTTTGCTGTTTTAGATGATTATGTTCTCATGAAGGCAAGTTTTTGGAGTCATGTTTTTTTGTGGGATTTGTGATAGCCTTTTTTTAGTCTCTTATGCATTAAGACTTTTTGAGATTGGTAGGAACTGATTGAATTTTTTTTGTTTGAAAGCTTAAGCTTCAGTGGGAAGTACGTACTGACATTTTTAATTTTTTTTTTAAAGAAAGCACAGGAAAAAAGTTATTTTTAGCAAACAAAGTGCACATAATTATGTTTGAATTTCCTCTTTTTTTTTTTTTTTCCCTTTTGTGGTGGAGAGTAAATTTGTCACTTCTCTATGAAAAAATGCTTCCAACTTTTAGTTCGGCTGAGAAAAATAATTTCTTTCTAACCATCTCTAACAAGATTTGAAAAAACTGGTAAGGAAAAAAGATGAGAAGGAGGAAAACAGCCTTAAGAGTATGAAGAAGAAACTAGGAACAAAAAGTTGAGCATTTCTATAGAACTGGATTTGGGGCATAGAAAGGAAAATGGAGCTTGCAACTCAGAGAGTAGCGTGAATGTTACCCTGTGAGCCTGGAACCACTTTTTCTTAACCCTCGTCCTCTAAGAAAAAATCCAACATCTATTCAGTATAGTAAACCCTGGAGTATTCTTTCAGTAATCTTACTTACTGTATTCCTTTTATATGGGTCATGATGCTGACTGAAATTTCCCTTCCCTCCTCCTCCTCCTCTGTCTTAAGAAGATGTAGAGGGCTTTAGGAATTGCTTCTAGAATACAATGTTTTCCAAATATTAGCTCAGGGAATAAGATGGCTGTGAACTCCCATGTTTGCTGGAATAAATAATCCTACACTGTCCTTGTGAATGCTTTTGTTGCTTTTTCTATTCTCTTTTTTTTTTTATAAAATTAAGAGTGGGATGGTTTGAATACCAAATTATGTGCATTAAAGCCTTTGAATATCACATTCTTACTTTTATCTTTTGTTTATTTTCAGCTCTTCCTCTAGACAATACAGAGAGTTCCTTTCTTGGCCAAAAATGATAACATTATTGCAAATTTCTCAAAGTTTTGAAAAAAATAAATTACATGATGTAAATCAAAACAAAAAACCCTTCACCAAATGCAGCAAATGCATAAACTTACCAATGCACAGATACAAATATCAACAGGTATCTTCACTACTTTGATAGCTAGTGCTTAATATGAAATACTGGATACTCTGGCTCTGAAGTTTAAGTGTGATTTACTGAATGATTCCACTTATTCCATGCATTTTTGTGTATATACAGTAAGTATCAAGGGGGGACAGAATTACTTAGACACCAAAATTATAATTTTCTGCCAGCGTGCATTATCTGTCAGGCTGGCAAACTGAAAATTATAGTACAAGAAATATATTAATGTGCTTATTTGCAAAGTAGTTCCTTTAGAAGTGTATACTACTTCCATATCAGTATCTAACTAGATAATTTGTTATTTGTTGTTATAACTGCAGAAATTTGGTTAGAATAGCTGCTGGCCCTCTACCAATAAAAAGGGGTTTGCAGGTTGTAATTAAGGCTAACTGAAAATCTGAATTTTTGGCAAGAAACATGTTATCTTCTCCAAATCTATTTTTGTTGTTGAATATGTAATTCTTTTTATTCTCAGATGCTGCAGTCTTCTGGGTCAGTTTCTTCTTCTCCCTAGTGTTCACAAGTCCTGAGTGGGCTTCACTGCGGGGAGCAGGAAGGGGAACACAACCACTGAGTTACAAGTGATGCAACTTGAGTTAACTGGGAAGACTGATCTACACAGTAGAATATGAGCGTGAAACGTTCAAACTAGAAGCCCCATGTAATACGATTATGAAATATATTTTTTAAACTTTTTTTGTCCTTTAAAAGTTTATCTCCTTCTTGCTCCTTTCTTCCTAATGTATTTCTTCCTATTATATTCCTATATATAATTTTGAGGGGGAAACACGAGTTCTGTTTTGAACTCTGCCATTGCCATGAAAGTCCAACAATTTGAAAGTAGATCTTAAAATGTTTTTCACTCTGTTTTGAGTGCTGTACCCTGGGTATGCAAATTAGGATTTTAATTCTCACTCCAGCAACTTTTAAACCATGTTATATGGTCGAAGCAGCATGAAACAGCTCTTCAAAGTGTGCAAAAAGACTTAGAAAGAATAGGCAAGAGAAAGCCTATGCTGTGTCACACCGATCCCTTCTCCAACCTCAGCAAATGTTTAGGTGTTGCTGAGACAAAAGAGATGGTACTGAGGCACGCATAGGTGAAAAGATGTTAGTGCTGTTGTCCTTTCTGAGATGCCTTTCGAATATTCTTCAAATATGTCAGACATATAAGGATTCAAAGCTGCTTAAGCATAGTCCTCTATGCATGCTATGCATTTGCTTCCTACTATTAAGTAGCCAAGAATTTCAGCTCTGGATATCCAGTTCTGCTTCAGAGATTTCTCTTTCTTGAAAGCTGTAGTTGGAATTTTGTTTGTTCAAGCCACAGCCTTCTCACCAGGATGTTTTGAAATAAACATTTTAAGAAGATGTTGACTTTTGAAAACTAGGGTCCTGCTATTTTTGCCACCTTACCTCTAAAGTGGCATAAACTACCTTTGTTGTATTCTATCAAAAGGATGTTTAAATATGCCTTTTTTTTTTTTTTTTTTTTTTTTTTTTGTCTGTTGCTTAATCTGTCTTTTATCAATGCTAGAGACTACATTAGATTAGTAAAAAAAGCTTCAATGTGCTCTGGTGAAGGAAGATATGGTACAGCACAGTGGACTAGAATGACTGTTTGGTTGTAATCATCTGCTAAGGAGATATATTGGAGTTTAAAATGGCTACTGGCATTTTCATATGAGAGCACATTTTGGTCTTACTTTGGCTTGCAGGTATAAATTGGGAAGGTTTCTAGTGTTTTCAGCAGTAGGATTGGGTTTGAATGGAGTCTCAAAATGTGGCACTGGAGTGTGCTAGAATCGAAAAGCACTCCTGGTGAAAAACCAACTGAAAAAATGTTTTAGGAGAAGACCAGTCTGTGGAAATGAATTCCTGCAGGGAGCCTTGTGCCTTGCCTTTTCTCTTTTGCAGCAACAAGGCTCAACCCATCAAATGGCATGGAAACCCTGCTCTTCAGACGCATGGCTGCAAGGTGTTTCTGAAGGTTTGCTGGAAGGCAGGCAGGGAGCACCCTTGTTCGGGATGTTACTCACCCCAGTTTCAGTGGCCAGGAACTGCTTTCCTGAGCAGCCTCTGGCAGGCTGTTTCACCACGCTGTCTCTCAGTCTTTTCTGTCTGCTAAATGGCATGTTACTTACCATCTTCTGTAGCGTGCTTTGAGATTCACAGCTAAAATGCCATGTAAAAGCTAGGTAGTACTAATCTATGCTGGCAGCTTGTTAAAGTGTCATGGTTTCAGTGATGCATTTGTAACTACTCTAACATAAGATAAATGTGACAAGTGCTAATTCCAAACACCCACGTTATTGAAAATGAGAACAGCTTAGCTAAAGCACTTTGAATTTCCTGAGGACATCTGAGGTCTATAGTTACAGCATCGCAGGCTGCTTTTACCTGAAAAATGAAAATGTTACATTAAAGATCCAAGACCAAAAGACAAATGGATGTTTTAAAAGGGGTTAGGGGAGGAAGGCATATGCACGTGTTTGAGACCTGCAAACACCTCTCATTCTCTGCAGGAAGTGAAGGAAACTGTAGGATAAGAATATGTTGATCTCCTTATGGGAAAAGAAACAAGCTAATGCCCAAGACCTGTGCATTAGCACAAATTCATTTGTGAGTGTCCCTCGCCAGGAGATTTTCCTGATGAGTCTGTGTCATGGACAAGAGAAGAGCCTGTGTGAGAAGGAGGCCAGCTGGAGGGAGGAAGAGAAAACTTCTTTCGTTGATGTGTTGCTAAAATGAAGTAAGTGATGCCCTTTTCTGGCTTGAGTGGGAAGTTCTGTACATGACAGTGCTGAGAGGTGGCCCCATCAGTGTCCATTGTAAGCAATGGCATTTGTTGGTATTTGTAAATTCTGATTTAAAAAAACAAGAGAGAAAGAGAAACTGCATCATTTTCAACTGACTATTACCTATGGGTTTTCTGTGTGGAAGATGGGAAAATACTGAAATACCTGATGTCAAATTACAAGAAAGTGCAAGATGTCAACCAAATACTGAAGAATCATTGAGCAAACAAATACCTTGCTGGTGACTCCAAGAAGGTGAAAGTCCCCTGTATGACAGACAGCAGAAGGTGTTTGGGGTGGTGGTAATATTGTGCAGCTACAGAACAAACATGGGACAGTGAGAGAAAAGAGAAAAACAAGAGGTGAGTGAGTGGTCTGCAAACCAGGAGGCAGGATCTCAACTACGCTATGGAGGGTTTGCAGATTACAATATGGTTTGGGCATAACTATCGGAAAAGACTGCAGAGAAAACTGTTTTGTACAGGAAAAGAAGGAAGCTCATACTGGGGATGTGTAAGTCACACCATCTGGGGCGTGCATTTCTGCAGATACTGCAGAACCTCTTTCTGAACAGTGGAACTGTGCAGAAAGTGTGATTCTTTTCCCATCATAAATCTCATACCTTCATATTTTTCATCCCCAAACAAGAATAATATAAAAAGCCTCACTAAAAGGACCGTAATTATGGTGTCTTTTCCATTGTTCTTTCTATGCTATTCTATTGTGAAGTTGTTTTCCAGAAATTGTTGCTCTCTGGATATTTAGACATAAAGAAAGGTTTCTGGATTCCAGTTCATAAATCGTTCAAGGTTGTCTACCTAGAGAAAATCTGCAAAGAAGCAGAGAGAGGGAAAATGAACATTTATCCTATTTGACAAAATTTTCACTTAGCCTTGAAATACAGTTTATACAATATTTATCTATCTAATCCTTTTCCTTTTTTCCTTTGGCTCTTAACCCATGAAAATATCCTAAAAAGAGTGTTTCTTTCAGTAGAGAATGGTATTCTTCCTTTGCTGTTTTCTTGTTCTTCTGAAGAACGTAATGCAGTTATTCTATATTCTTATAGCAATTTTTCCTGACAGTCCAGCTAAATCTTCCTTTGTTTTTTGTTCCTTCATGTGATATACAGTTTCCTTATTGAAGTTATAATGAGCTTATCTCCATGAATCACTAGCAATCAGCCAGGCTAAACTGTCAACATTAAAGTCTACCCAACAGTGACACCTTCACTGTAACACAGTGTTTAACTGAACATATCGTCTTATACAACCCAAGTGCAATAATAACTACCTTAAAATGAAAGATCTATCAAAATAATTTACTACTTTTTTAATGGCAGAAAGAATCTAGAAGTGGTCAGAAGATGATATTTTTCTCTCATGTAGCTATTTTACAAGTAAAAATGTTGCAAACTTTTAATACGCTTCTGAAGTACTAGTTATATTGAAACAAAACAAAAGGGTAGCCCCTTAAAAATACAAAGAAAAAGAATTTGGATCAAAAAATGTGAAAAACACATCTGGATACAGCATAAGGAAGGAGAGGAGCATTGAAACTCTTCTGCTTACATACTTTGAAATTGTGTGGTTCATGTGTAACTTCTTCTCATCTCATATGGTTTCTAACTGTAAAGTGAACAGGAGGACGAGAAGTTTTTTCCTTGGACATGGTACAACAACAGAAGTCTTCAAGTTAGATCCTGTATATCTGGAAAATGATCCTTCTGGTCCACTTTTAATGCATTTATCTGAAGAAAATAACTTCTTTAGGGTTAAGATTCTGTTTGACAACTAGGTGTTGTCTGGTGCTTAAACTTGCTCTTCTGAGATGAAAGACACACAGTGAGTTGGCATCTTGTTCTTACGAACTGGGAGATGTCTTACAGAAAGATGGGTACTGTCAAGGGCAGGAGTGAGAGGTGGGGGAATTTGAAGCAATGGGAATACACTCAAAGGACTCACTCTCTTCTTAAATTCGTGCTGAGGACTACTTTTAAAGGCTAGAGAAGTATGGAAATTCCCCTAAGAGGATATCTCCAGGATTATCAAAATCTCTTAGTAAGTTTTCTGATAAATACCTTTAAATAAATTTATTTGTAATTCTTTGGCCATGGCTATACTTTTGAAGTATTTGAAGTATTTTTCCTTTGTACACAAGCTATTTTCCTTTCTGCTTCAATGCATACAATGTGGTACCTGTTTGTGTAATCCCCTGAGGTTTTAGTGTGTAATTAGTCTGCAGTTTTTTCTTAAGCTTAAAGATAAACTTGTTCTATAATATTTCCCTTCTCTTGTTCTACTATTTGCAAGTCTGGGTAGTAGACCATGACCATCCCTAGAAACTCTTCTATATAGTATCAGAGTTATCAAGGAGACAGATGATGGATGACTCTGTGTTTTTCAAATTGTGGGATTTTAGGTCTTATGACTTCAGCTGTGGACTCTGCTGCTGACTCTGCGCAAACAGCTTAATCACTCTGTGCCTCTATAAAATGGTTATAATAATTCCTTGTTGCATCAACGTTGTGATGAAAATGAAGTAGTGTTTCTAAGTGGCCGTGAGGTCAGGCAGTGAAGGCTAATCCAATTGCATCCTGATTAGCAGACAAAAAGTTATTTAACAGTAGCGTAATGGTAGTACTTGAATTATTATGCACAATATGCCCAGCTGTGTGCAGGGAAAGTGATGTAGCTGTAAATCCGTGGCTTGACGTGGTTTGTAAGTGAACAGGGGAGAGGCTGGAGGGGGAGGGAGGAAAGTGCTGGGGCAGGTCCTTGGGCTGCATGGAGAGGAGAGTACTGATGAGTCATGTCTAGGCGAGGATGAAATGTGTGCATCTCCCTCCCCAAACTTGGATTTATTTTTATTGTTTTGGGCTTTGCAATAATCTTGATCTCTCTCCTTTTGGCACTGCTTGCACTTCTGAGTAATGCCCAGCACAGACATATGATCATAAACACCAAAATTATCTTATGACTAAATCTAGCTAGCCCTGGATCTTCTCATTTCCCCAGATGGCCACCGCTGGCTGTGACTCAGCAGCAGTGGAGCAGCATAAAGACCTTTTGCAGAAAACAGACTGGGAGCAGAGCGTATAACTGGGCGTCTCTGTGCCCCATACTAAGGTGACCCCATCCGTGAGGTGACTGCTGCAGGTGACTGCTCCTTCTCAAGGTGAATGTACTGGTTATATCAGCTTGGTGTGAGCAGCTATGGGAGGCCTCGAGGAGGGGTGCCAACTTTGCCCCAAGGGAGCCAGGGGGCAATTGGTAGCGTAGCCGGACGAGCTAGATGTTGCCTTCTGCCGAGAGTTGAGCTGCGCAAGTGGTCTGTGGGCCCCTGCTGGTTATGATGCTCGTGGCACATCCAGTGCTTGGCCGCCTAAGCTGCAGCTGGTGCTGCTCTAGCCTGCCTCGGGCCAGGATGCCTGGACAAAATCTCACACTCAGACAGGGTGGCAGATGAAGAGGTCCTAGCTCCCCCTTGCATCAGATGCCTGCTCAGGTCTTAGCTGCCTTTACCAATCTAGCCTTTAGAAGGAAGTAAAGATCACAAAGGTGTGGTCTGACCCCTATGTTAAAATTCTTATGTTGAGAACATCAAATCGACCCATATGAGAATACAGGAAGGTGGTTTGCACAGAAGGTGCTCTCTCTTTTCCATGGTGCTCCTTTTCTTATGATGATGATTTATCTACTTTAATAGACAACAAGATGATAGAGCTGGTCCAAAAGTCAAAAGTTCTGGCTTTCTGGAACCAGAAGTAGAAATGCCAAAATCTCCCACGGAAAGGAAGAGTAAAGATCTGATGACAACTGATGACTTGACTTGGAAAAATTCAGGATGAAATGGAGTGAGAGCACCCAACCTCTAAGTTATCCTCTTGGCCACAGTTCTTGCATGCCTTCAGTTCCTGCAGAGTCACAAGTGCTTGTGATCCTGGCTGGACAGTTTATATGGACCTCTCGATCTGTGGCAAGCGGTAAGGGATGCCCTCGGCCACTACAGGCTGTGCAGACCTGCCATGCAATCTGCAAAATGGTTCACTGGTGGTTTTGTTCAGTAGCTGTGAGAATTCAGGGGGGCTTGAAGACTGAGAGCTCCATGCTCTGGCCCTCCCTCCCCCCAGAGAAGTGAATTTCTGAGGCTTAAGCTCACCAGCTGGCTTTGGATGGATATTGAGAAGGATTCAGATATGGCCATCAGTTTTGACAAAGTGTCAGGAAAACTTTTAGGTATTTTGCTGGTTTACAGAATTGGTTTATGGAACAGAAAAACAATCAGGAAATTTATGAACCAGCTCTACCATATAGCGTTCGACTTGTTCAGAAATGATCTCAAACAGTGCTTCTCCTGAAGAAGAATAATGTGCATGAATGTGACGAGTGCTAGATGTAAAGTAATCAGCAGATATATGGCATGTTATATTTTTCCAGAGTAGATTAGGCCTGTTCCTGATATGCAAATTCTGAGCAGGATCAGAATTGGAATTAATTACACTTATTTTAAATAGTGATAGTGCACCCTTGGGGAGCATTGATGTCAGAGAATTAAACATCATTGCTTACGTCAGCTTCATTTGCCATCCTTATTTATGCTTCTTTACTTCAGTTGAAGTATTAGAAAATAATTCAAGTGGTGAGGTGGAGTCTTTCTGTTTGGTAGTAGTAAAAGGAGTTCAGCTTTTCTACAGTATGCGATGTAGAAATGCCATGCCAACATACTGACAAAAGATGAGGAAAAGGCTGAGGTATTTAATGCCTTCTTTGCCTCAGTCTTTAATAGTGAGACCACTTGTTCTTAGGGTACTCAGCTCCCTGAGCTGGAAGACAGGGACAGGGAGCAGAATGAAGCCCCCATAATCCAAGGGGAAATAGTTAGCTATACCACTTAGACGCACACAAGCCTAAGGGGCTGGATGGCATCCACCCAAGGATACTGAGGGAGCTGGTGGAAGTGCTCACTAAGCCACTTCCAGCCATTTATCAGCAGTCCTGGCTAACCGGGGAGGTCCCCGTTGACTGGAGGTTAGCAAATGTGATGCCCACCTACAAGAAGGGCCAGAAGGAGGATCCGGGGAAC
>NW_009234933.1:0-3875 GCF_000690835.1 Fulmarus glacialis | reverse complement strand
GTCAATGGCTCAATGTCCAGATGGAGATTTGTGACAAGTGATCCGCAGGGGTTTGTACTGGGACCAGTACTGTTTAATATCTTCATCAATAACATAGACAGTGGCATTGAGTGCACCCTTAGCAAGTTTGCAGATGACACCAAGCTGAGTGGTGTGGTTGACATGCTTGAGGGACAGGATGCCATCCAGAGGGACCTGGACAAGCTCGAGAAGTGGGCCCGTGTGAACCTCATGAGGTTCAACAAGGCCAAGTGCAGGGTCCTGCACCTGGGTCAGGGCAAACCCCGGTATCAATACAGGCTGGGGGAGGAAGGGATTGAGAGCAGCCCTGCCAAGAAGGACTTGGGGGAACTGGTGGATGAAAAGCTGGACATGAGCCAAAAATGTACACTCACAGCCCAGAAGGCCAATTGTACCCTGGGCTGCATCACAAGAAGCGTGACCAGCAGGTTGAGGGAGGTGATTCTACGCCTCTACTCTGCTCTGGTGAGACCCCACCTGGAGTACTGTGTCCAGCTCTGGAACCCTCAGCACAAGAAAGACAGACCTGTTGGAGTGGGTCCAGAGGAGGGCCACGAAAATCATCAGGGGGATAGAACACCTCTCCTATGAAGAAAGGCTGAGACAGTTGGGGTTATTCAGCTTGGAGAAGAGAAGGCTCCAGGGAGACCTTATTGCAGCCTTTCACTACTTAAAGGGGGCTTATAAGAAAGATGGGGACAAACTTTTTAGCAGGGTCTGTTGCAACAGGACAAGGGGTAATGGTTTAAAACCAAAAGAGGGTAGATTTAGACTCTATATAAGGAAGAAATTTTTTATGATGAGGGTGGTGAAGCACTGGAACAGGTTGCCCAGCGAGGTGGTAGATGTCCCATCCCTGGAAACATTCAAGGTCAGGCTGGACGGGCCTCTGAGCAACCTGATCTACTTGAAGATGTCCCTGCCCATGGCAGGTGGGTTGGACTAGATGACCTTTAAAGGTTCCTTCCAATCCAAACTATTCTATGATCATGATGTTTAAATCAATCAAATAAAATTAAGGGAAAGATAATAGATTATGGAATTCTGCAACATTTCCTTAGATTCATCCTTATTACTTAGGGCTTTGACTTTCACCTGTGGAGAACTAATTGCTAGTGAACTTGGTGGGAAGACTTCATAAGTTAATCACATTCTAAAGAGCCTCTGTGAAAATTTCTATTATTCTAATTTCTGCATGAAAATATTTGTATATATTCATGTTTGGTTATAATTTTATCTTAAATTCATTCTAGGAGGTCAGATGTAAATAGTTTTCCCTCTCCAAACTTGTACAATTGTACAACACACAGTATCAATACAAAAGGAGCAGGCTTTCCCAAAACCCTATGGGCTCAAAGGCACTATTGACTAATATGGGTTGTCATGCCTCACCTGAGGAGTTTGTAAGACTCCCTGTATGATCTTAACTCATTATCATGTGGGTAAACCAAATAGAGAAACAGTCTATTTCAGTGAGGTACTGTGTATTTGTGACAGGCTAAGAACGTGTGTACAGTTACCAGGGCTCAGACGACTTGACTTCGTATCTGCATCTTGAATTTGTACTTCTGTTTTTCTGAATAGGTCTACCTAAAGTAGCAAAGAATTTGTCAGATAATCTTTAACAGAGAGAAGTATTTTGAGAGGCATTGGACTATTACAAAGGAACATAGCCTGATTCTGATCCAGCATGACTGGCACAATCTGGAACAACTCCAACAGAGGCCAGTGAGAATTATTTGAATCTGAAACATATGTTGTCTTCAGAGTACAGGCCTCGGCATTGCATGGATGTGAAGGTAGAATCTGAGGAAACAAGAATTTTAGCTTGTCTACTCAGCTTCTTAAGGAGAAAAGGCTCTGATCACATAGACAGAGTAACTCAGCCAGAGTCTGCTTTATTCTATGCTTAAGTTCAAACCTGGCAGTGCTTTATACCTCTTAAAACACAGCATCTTCTAAGAACTTTTTAGATGTACAGTTTGTCACACTTGCAGCTGGCAGTGGCTTTCCATGACAAAGTGATTTCTCCAATAGCTATGGGCCAGGCTGTTGGACTTCCCATGTTGCAGCTAAGTATAAAAGCACTGTAAACAGGCCATTGACATCAAACCAAACTAGGACTTTGATGAGCAAATCACCCACACCCTCTGAAACCATGTGGCAAAAATCTGCAAACATAGGTAAATTTTCCTCTCTCTCCCTCGCCTTCTTTTGCAACTCCGATCATCCCAGGACTGCTGTTCAAATACTCTCCAAAGCTGAAATAATTTTGGCTTAACAACCAAAGAACTTAGCTGTCAAAATCCTTCCTTGCACCTCCAGAGTTGCAAGCAGCAGAAGAAAATACATTCTGAGAGAAGGCAAAGGATGGCTACACCCAATACCATCCCGCTTTAGGAAGCTCCATCTCAGAATGGGTCTTACTTCAATTTTAACGTATGGCAGTCAGGGGTGCTTTATAAATCCCGAGACCAGCTATCTGAACCGAGCTGTTGCCCCTCCGCCTGCACACAGCATGCAGTCACTGGGTACCACTCAGTAAGCCACGGTGGGTAAGCCCTCTGCTGGGGCTCACCGCACTCCGCACCCCAAAAGGCACCGAAGCCTGCGAGAGCACCCGTGCCGGCAGCCAAGCAGGCCCTGGAAAATGAACAAGGTTAGGAAATGCTGTCACAAGGAATATAGGTCAGACATAACAAAGGGCATTTGGCTATTACAGCTGCCTGAACAGCTGTACTCGTTCTCTTACGAGGAAAATTTCTGGCTCAGAAGGTCTGACCAACCATCAATAGCTGGGAAGATACATGAAGGAAAAGATCATTCCATAACTGCCCTGTTTCTTAACCCCTTTCCTGACATTTCCAATATTAGATAGTCTCAAAAACAGTGTGTGACCTAGATGAATCTTTGCTCTGACTCCATATAGCCACCCACAAGTGGATCAGATGGAAATGCCACTGCAAGCCACATTCAGACTACAGCGGTATAATAGTCTGGATGAGATTCTCCTTTCATACTGCTTTTACATACCTAAACTTCACTTACTTCAATACAGCTCATTCTTGACTGACACCAGTGTACAAGGTAATCAAAATCAGGCCACCAGTTTCAACTGTGCAGTGACACTAACTTAAAAACAGGTTTAAAAATACCAAAAATCAGTGGGACAAGTGCAGCCTAAAGATGGTCCTGACAAGATCTGACCCAGACTCCAAGTGTATTGGATGTAACAAATTTTTTTTTCTTTCTCACATCTCAACAATTTCTCAAAGGCCACAACTGCAGGAACAGGCCAAGCTATCATGATAGTAAGTACTGCTAGTGCCTGTGGTTTCTGCACAGTTCATTAGACTTCCTCAAGAAAAAAAAAAAGAAAAACTGTGCAAGTAATAGATAGACAATTGCATGTGAAACAATAGAAATACGAAAACAGATTAAAAATGGTGGAACAAAAAGGCACTACATACAGTTTGATAAAGTTGTTTACATTTAGCAAACAATACAGATATGACTCAGAAAACATCACCATGCTTTCTAAATACTTCCATACCACAAAAAAATTATGTGCATCGCAGCAGCCTCACCTTCTTACAAGTTGTTCCACCTTTCATACACATCATAAAAACTTGCTACACTGCAAGCGTCTTGAATACAGCAGAAAATTAAATTAGAGCACACACTAAAATTCTTAATCTTTATGGCAGCTTCCAAAGCTGGTACAGTTCATTGTAATTCCTAGAGTGTCCTGATACTTTGCAAAATAACATGAAAAATTAAAACTGCAATTTTCCCCCCGTTACTGGATCAGCAATGTAGTTATTCCAAGGCCAGTTTTAAATAACGTAATAGTT
>NW_009234932.1:6961-7273 GCF_000690835.1 Fulmarus glacialis | reverse complement strand
AAGGTAAGCAAGCCCCATGGCAAGCACAGAGGTCTGCTGAATAATAGCTAAACGGCAATAACAGCTGTAAATTCGATCTAGCACATTCCAATCAAATCTGTCGTTATGTCGAACCCTTCGAGCCCCACGTTGGGTGCCAAAGGACTGTTGTGGTTTAACCCCAGCCGGCAACTAAGCCCCACACAGCCGCTCGCTCACACCCCCATGGTGGGATGGGGGATGGAATCGGAAGGGTAAAAGTGAGAAAATTCATGGGTTGAGATAAAGACAGTTTAATAGGTAAAGCAAAAGCCACGTATGCAAGCAAAGTAA
>NW_009234932.1:0-6946 GCF_000690835.1 Fulmarus glacialis | reverse complement strand
ACTTCCCATCAGCAGGCAGGTGTTCAGCCATCTCCAGGAAAGCAGGGCTCCATCATGTGTAACGGTTACTTGGGAAGACAAACGCCATCACTCAGAACGTCCCCCCTTCCTTCTTCTTCCCCCAGCTTTATATGCTGAGCATGACGTCATATAGTATGGAATATCCCTTTGGTCAGTTGGGGTCAGCTGTCTCCTCCCAACTTCTTGTGCACCGCCAGCCTCCTCACTGGTGGGATGGTGTGAGAAGCAGAAAAGGCCTTGACTCTGTGTAAGCGCTGCTCAGCAGTAACTAAAACATCCCTGTGTTATCAACACTGTTTCGAGCACAAATCCAAAACATAGCCCCATACTAGCTACTGTCAAAAAAATTAACTCTACCCCAGCCAAACCCAGCACAATGAGGCTCTTTGTAAAGGATTACTCTAACATTGAGGCCTTCAATCAATGCAAGGATCTTGTGCGGTTCCAAAGTTCCTGGAGCCAAAAGCCCAGAATGACAGAGTTTTTTCATTTCCCATGTTGCACAGCCTGGAGGCAGTCTGGTGTCTGGGATAATGGCCAGTGATGTTTCTGAATGTTTTTCAGGTGCTACCAGAGGTTTTGAGCTCCGCAGATCCCCGTGACAGGCACACATCTCCTTGTGATTTGAGACTGGCTTACTGCGGCTAAGGCGGGCAGCATTACCTGCCATGTCAGCCCCCTAACACAGGGCATGTCAGCCATGTCAGGCATCCATCTGGTCTAAAGAAAATGGTTTTGTCAATCTTCAAACTTAATCATTATGGCACAGCTCAGCTGGAGAACCCCCTGAAATCCAAGGTAACATTTTCAGGTACAGACATATATGCAAACTCAGGAGAAAAACAGGGACTGGAAGGAGCCTCCAAATATAAATCACATTGTTGCTGACCAATAATTGTGCCAGACCACCTTAAACGGACACTGTGCCCATCTGCTCTTCCCCTCTCCTCCCCCACACCTCCTCCCTCAGGGTTGTAAACCATCCTGCAATATTTAAAGTAGCATTGTTCACCTCCCTTCTGAAGCCCCTGGACCATTTGAGTGGCTATATATTCTCTCTATGCTGTTTGTTATTCCTGAGGACATGCACATTGCTGAACATACTAATAAAAATTTCATAAAAGAGGTTGCCAAAGGGTGTGTATAAGGGGATTTGTAAAGCTCGCTCACACACACACACTCTCACTCTCCATTCACCATTAAGAAAGGGCTGCAGCAGGCAGAAGCAAGTACCTCTGTACAATAAAAAGAAACAGCTCTGCTCCTGAATGGGACCAGGCAGTCTTAGGTAACAGAGCAAAGATCTGTATCATCTAGTGATTCAATATAAGCAAGCACAGAAGCATGTTCCTTTGCGATCCCCAGCAGTTAAGTGAAAGGCAAGAGGAACTAGCAAGAAAATGCCTGTACAAGGCATGCCAGTATAATAGTGCTGCGTGTGCATGTTGGTGTACTGCCTGCTTACTCATCCACAGTGAGCCTGCTTGTACCTTTCCTGGGTGCAGATTAAAACGACAGGGAGGAACATTGACTAGCAATATATTTAGGAAGAGCGCTCTCTTTTTTCTCCCCACCCTTTCTTTTTTTTTTTTAATAGCTTTAGCACTGGACTGTTGGCTCTAGAGACTGAAATCTTCAGCCATCCGCTGCATGCATGCTGCATGTAACGCAAGCAGCTGGTCTCAGCCACATGCTGCCATCTTCATGGGATGGATCCGCCTAGGACTGCTGGGCTCCTCGCTGGGGATATCTCCTGAGATTGCCAATACCAGCCTGGTCTCTCCACAGGTTTTGGGATGTGGAAGTCTGAGACCTTCCAAGTTCACTTCCTTTAAGGTGACCAACCACACTGAGGTCTCTGTGGCTTCTTATTGCTAACTACTTTAGCTTAGGATTGTTGATCTTTACTTTATAATGCTCGTTGTCTGCAGCCTGGGACCCAGCAGAGTAGCACTGGGCCTGGTACTTGACTCTAAGCGTGTACAAATTTTAAAAAGAGCTAAATAATAGTTTGAAGTGCTGAGCAAAACCATTAGCCTCACAGACTATGCTGCCTCAAAGCTAATCAGAATTAGGTCTCATATGAACGGAGGCATCTAGGAAAGCTAAGGTGCTTTCTGGTGATCTGTTTGATTCCCTTTTCCCTTTGCATCGTTCCCTAGGTGATCAATGCTCTGCTTAGCAGATTTAACACTCACTTTCAACAACTCTGGATTGTTAGCTCACATTTTCTGGGCAGGACATGGAATTTTAAGCATCTCTTAAAACTCTTTAAACTAGTCTGTGTGCAATATTCAGCAGATGCTGTGCTCCACCTCTGAGCAACTTATGTGTCACTGGTGAAGTCACACACGTTTTATCTGAGCTATATCTTTGCCTCCTGGATGGAAAGCACAGTATAAATGTATGTCATTATAATCAAATACAACCAGAAAAGAAACAAAACCCCCACAAGATCCACAAATCCACAAATGCACATTTTGACTGTACTAAAAAAGTAGAGCATTTATAGAATTGTAAATAAATGACCTAGGGAAGTCAGGGTCTTTGTTAAGCCAGACATTAGGAAATTATTGCAATGCAGGTTATAGCCCTCACAGCGAGTAACAGCCCGTGTGGAATGGTTATGGCAGAGCATTCAGTTACACATTAGGGATGTTTTTATTATTACACATATTTACAGGCTTCATGATCTGCCTTGTAAATACATATTAAGGAAATGTAAGCAGTCAGCTTTCAGTGCTGGGTCTTAAATATTTGCCAGTTTTACCTCAGATAAACATCCACAGTCTCACAGGACGGAGAGCTGTGTTTGTAGTTGCCACAATAGGAAACACCCAGAAAGAACAGCAGGTATTTAAGCAAGCAGCAAGCTTAAAGGAACCAACTGTCTTAACACTTAGGAAAGAGGACTTACACACAGAAGGACAGATGGTCCAGTGATGATGCCTACTCCGTTCTTTGAAATACATTTATACAGACATGGGCATTTGGGAGGGCTGGTGGTCAGGTGCCTGAACCTCCAAGGATTCTGATGTAACACCAGGATGCTATTGCTGCTCAGTTTTCCACCCAAGTCTCACGCATGATCTACTGCTGTACCATAGCAAGCATTAATAATTATTACACCGGCAAACAGATGCAGACTGCGTGAAGTGCCTTGGCCACAATTTTACTAATGTGCAAGAATACATTCACTGAGAAGAACAAATTCTTTTCCAGATTACAATCTGTATGTGCTGAATATTCCATATCCATTCACCAGCCCAGCAAGCTCCACGTGTGTATATTTAAACACAAAAAGTACAGATGTTCAGTGTAATTTGCCTCGCTGAACATCATGTCTATTTAATCCATTTTGAAGGTCAAATATATTTTAATATTTTGGCAAATGCCTTTGGAGCCAACTTAATTAAATACCACAGTTAAATTGGGCAGTAAGTTTTCCTCAAAAATGCTTACAGCGACTAGCCTGAACAATTAGCTACAGGCTTAGACCGATGCAGCTGGAGAGCTGGAGCTGGGGTGACTGTGCTCTGCCAGACCTGCGCTGGCTCTGAGCAAGATCAGCGTGGGTGCCTGCGCTGCGCTCCTGGCAGCGCACTGCACAACTGGTGACAAGGAGCAACAGCAGAAGGCCCTGAGGCAAAGCATGGCAAAAGAAGTAAAAGCTGGAAAATTTAAAAAGTGAGCCAGGGAGGAAGCTCAGCAATGCTCTAAACCTAAGGGCAGCTCATCTACAAAATGACTGAGAATCACTGTCAAAAGCGTCACACAAGTATTAAGGTGAATGAAGAATTAGTGCTCCCAGAAAGGGAGCCAAGAGCTGGGACTGGAACTCAGTTGTTCTTAGAAGATACCGCCTTCATGTGAAATATGTACATACAAAAATCTATGCTTATCTCATGGTATACATATGTAACACTGCAGATGCACTGCTTTGCTACATGAGTGCTCAAGCAAGACACCTTTTGCATGTCAGCAGGAGTTTATGCAGAGTTTTCACATGAAATGTACATCTTATTTTCACACGTCAGCTCAACAGCGTGCATGAACATCAGATTGCAGGCACATGTGCATATGCATGTGTTCTTGTGAAATACTCTGGCAAGTACACAAGCTTTAGGAAAATGTTCTGTCAGACATTATGTTGACAGATGTAGATGCAATGCCTCTTCCAGCTTACAGAAACCAGTCCAGACATCATCTTTCCATACTCAAAGCCAAAACTGGAGTGTTAAAAATTCAGCATTGACATCACATCCAATATTTTAATTGTTATCACTTGACCCTTTGGTCCATGCTTGTTCGAGGCAGCTTCTTTTTTATTAATATCTCAGCACACTGTGTGACACAACTTGAGTGTGTCCTAATTTAATTTTAATTAGTGCCGACTTTTGCTTTCCTCACTAATGAAACAGTGCTCATTATGAAGTGTAATTGAAGACCCCTAGAGGGAGGGGCGCCTGGAGACCTCATTGTGTTGGTACCCGGCATCCTGCCCAATAAAATTCCCTTCTGAACGAAAGCAGTTTTATCATTAATTCATACTGCAGGGGGGCTAACTAGCTGCCAGCCGCTGAGTTCATACTGCTCTTAGGAAGAGCCCAAAGCCTGTTTGTTTTCTCCAAAGAAACAATTCCAATTTTCTAATGACTAAAATACTTACATCGTAAATCCTTCGCTCTTGTTGTTAAAAGTATCTTTGAACATTGGCTGTCATGAAAGTATGCCTCTTCATTAGAAGCAGACTATTCATGAACTTTTTTGTGTGTGTGTTTAATTGAGCTTGAATGATACAAATATTGAGTTGTGGTTAGCTCCATTTAAAAAAAAAAAAAAAAAGAGAGAGAAGGAAACTTGCTCTGTTTACAAGCACTCTAAGCTGACCCTGGCAATCGCAGTAAGAAACAAATAAACTCAGAAGAGCAGGCCAGGCAGGTGGTTAAGTGACCATCTTTGGATGTGCACATGGACTGCCTCAAGGAAAGAGGTCTGTATGCCCAGAGCACTCCCAGACTCTCAGTTTCTTTGCTCCATAGGTGTGTAATCATGGTAACTGCAGAGAAAAATTCTTCAGATGACTGCATGTACGTTGTTTATGGCAGACTCAGGGCTTTCTGTAATTTTGGCTTCAGAAGTTTCCCCTCTCAGTTACCAGACAGAACACAGAACTGCCATTGCACTCTCTCTGAGCATTTAGAGAGATTTGTTCAGAAACAATTAACACATTTTAGATTCACCTTCTGCTTTATTCCAAGCCAAGGTTGGAGCATGGCAAGCCTCTAACAACAGGACAGGACAGAGCAAAATGGGACCTCCAAGTTTATCAGAGCTATCACCATATCAAATGCTGGAAATGGTAGTTGTTCTGGCACCAATGAGGGTCTTGAATCTGGGCAGTCGGCACCATGTCCCGCAAGAGCTGAGGGTGCACATGCCAAGAGACACACAAATCTGTCCAGGAAGGGGATACAGATTTACATACAAAACTGATCTAAATTTGCACTAAAACGTTCACTTCACCAGTATGGGATTAGGTTTTACCTATCATGTGCTGGGATTAGAGACACTTATCTAGTGTTAACCCAAGTAGCATTTTTGTGAAAAAGGCCCCTCCTGCAAACAGGATATCTGAAAAATGCACAGCCTTTTTACCAGCACAGATCATAAGAAATTGCTGATTGTAATTTTCCCCAAAACCAGCAGCAAAAAGGCATACATCCTACCTAGAGCAGTGGGGACTCAAAGGTCTTTTACCTCCCTGGTTGTAAACAACACCACAGCTTGTATTCTAATAAATATCTGAAATGATGGCAAAATCACCTCTTTTGGTTTCTAACCCTACAACGCTTCTCAGAGCAAAGGTCTCCCAGTCAAGTCTGGTGCACGCATGCTGAATTGTAACACTCCCTGCCATCCCATTCCAGGGCAACAATTGCCAACAAAGGTGACTGTTTTCCAAATTCGTGCTGCCCAAGTTGTATGCACAAACATTCTCTAGGCTGAGACACAGCTTAATATCACTGAGAACCTGGCCAGAGTGTATAGCATGCTGAAAACACGAAGGAAAATGGCATGTTTACACAAATCCAGTCCATCTCCCTAACCTCAAATTAATGACTCTTCATTAACTTTCCTGAGATGACCCTGTATAAAGCGGCAACAGAATAAAAGATCCATGGACAATTGTGCATTCAGATGACTCCATTTCCAGTGTAGTTTGGAAGCTGAACCACAATTTAATTGCATCTCATAACAGAAAAATCTCTGTGTTCATGTGTCCATTATAAGCTTGGGCTTTGGTGATAAGAAAGTTGGGGGAGACCCAGGGAAGGGATTTTGCCTACTGGCTCACAGCACCCATCACCAGAAAAATACCATTAGCGAAACTCAGTCCCTTTAATAATGAAGTATCTGATAGACACTGCTGCTGTGGTTCTGCTATTAATCTTGTCCTAACGCTGTTACATTAGGGGATGTAAACTATCTTTTCTCTCTACTCATTATGGAAAGCGTGCAATTCACATCCTCCCAGGAGTGCTCCAATTAGCCAAGCCTGCATTACACTCAGCTTTCCATCAACTCGCTGTGTTATGCTGTGCTAGAAAAGCTAACCTTCTACCACAGGCACGTACAGAAACAGCCTGCGGTAGCATATCACTGCTGACTCTTCAGATACATTCTCTCTAAAGCTGCAGGTTTTGGTCTCATCAGCAATTCCTGAATCTTTATACAAGAAAAGTTAATCCAACAATAAAATATTTTTAAGTAGCTAAGAGACACGCATGATTCTTGATCGTAGCAGAACTAGGGGGAATGCAAAGGCTGTGTGTGACCTTAACCAGGCTACTTTTACCTATCAAGTAAGATTTTGTACTGTCCAGCACTACTACTGGGGCCGATCTTGTTCAATATCTTTATC
>NW_009234931.1:0-7905 GCF_000690835.1 Fulmarus glacialis | reverse complement strand
AAAAATGATCAGGGGGATGGAACCCCTCTTCTATGATGAAAGGCTGAGAGACTTAGGGTTATTCAGCCTGGAGAAGAGAAGGCTTCAGGGAGACTTTTTTGCAGCCTTTCAGTACTTAAAGGGGGCTTATAAGAAAGATGGGGACAAACTTTTTAGCAGGGCCTATTGTGACAAGACAAGGGGGAATGGTTTTAAACTAAAAGAGGGTAGATTCAGACTAGATAGAAGGAAGAAATTTTTTACGATGAGGGTGGTGAAACACTGGCACAGGTTGCTCAGAGAGGTGGTGGATGCCCCATCCCTGGAACCATTCCAGGTCAGGTTGGATGGGGCTCTGAGCAACCTGATCTAGTTGAAGATGTTCCCGCCCACTGCAGATGGGTTGGACTAGATTACCTTTAAAGGTCCCTTCCAACCCAAACTATTCTATGATTCTATGATATTTGAGCTAAACTTCATTAAATAATAACTGTGATTGGCTGAACTAGAAGAATCCTGACATATTTAGTCACGGACCTGCATGTGCTTACTGTTACAAGACACTCATACCATGTAGTTTAGCTGTGTAGAACTTCCATTCTTTGTGGAATTTATAAAACCCTTCACCTTATAAACAGGATCTCAGCAAAAATAAAACCTGTGATTTTGCACTTAGGGACAGGTTACTAAGCTAACTTAATAGGTTTTAAACATAACAGCAGTAGACACTCTCTTCTTGGATCAGATTAGAAGGGAGAACTGTGTGCAGTTAAATATTGGTGGCATAATGCCTTTTCAATATATTTAATTAGAAAATTCTATTCACTTCAGATGTAAACCGATATTCAGACATCAGTGCCAAAAGTAAATATATGATCATCAAAACTTACTTTCTGTATAGGCAGATTACAGAATGTTTCCAAAAGTCAAAATTACATTTTTGAAAGATAGCTGATCTCATTTTAAATTCCAGTTCTTGGCTTATCCACCTATGGTGGTGGACTTAATTATCTTCACTGCTTGGAAATCATATCTTATTTAAAGGTTAATTTTATCTGACCTTAAATTCAAGACATTGGATCATGCTATCTCTTTATCTGCAAGACTGAAAAAAGACTGTGATTACTTATACATAGTGCTTAGTGACCAAGTTATATGTTTCCCATACTTCTCTGACAAAATGAACAGATGGAAGCCTTTAAGTCTCACAGCTAAGGCCTTCTCCTGGAGCTTAAATACTCTGTGTTTCTTCTGTTGACTGTCTTCTGTATTTCTTCTTGAAGTTTGGTCATCTGAATCAGGCATAATATTCTAGTAACAATCTTTCCAGTTCTCTTTCTTTTGAATTTTTTCTTTTTCTTTTTTTTTTTTTTTTTTTTGTAATTATTCTCAGAAGGATTACATTAACCTTTATACCAGATACAGCACTGCACATAGAATTTCTGTGAAAATGGTCATTTATGAACACCCTCAAATCCTTCTCTGAGTCATTGCTAACCTGAGCTGCAGTTCCCCATCCTAAAAACATTGCTTATGTTCTTTCCACCAAAGATTTTATTACATCAGGATTCTTCTACTAAAATACATTTGACTGAACAATGCTCATTTATCAGAATAGTTTGGATTACTCTGTAAAAGTTATACCTATTTTTTATTTACTAGCCTCTAAATGTATGTCACATGAAAATTTTATTGCAAAAGCATTTTATAAACTGGGTAGCAGTGAAGGCATTCGGAAGGATAAAAGAGCAGTGTTACGACCAACAACTGCATTTGGAGATCTGTCAGTGAGCCTATTTTTCATTTAAAAGTACTGATTAAGTCAATTAAATAGATGTATATAAAAAATTACTATGTATTTCTAATTAGACGTATTCTATGTCACCATACTTTATTAGACATATTTACAATCTGTCCAGAAACAAATAAATAGATAGCAAGTGTACTTGATGAGGCTTAATTTTCATCAAATGTTTCTGAAAAACATTAATTGTAATTTTTAATTTCTAATTCTTTGATAATAAGAATTCATAATTAACTGTTCATTTACCCTGATGTGAGCCTAATCAATCTGGAGTTCCTTTGGACAACATTTTTTCTGTCATCTGTGCTCTGTTTCTTCTCTTCCAAACAGTAATGTATAGAATATTTTGTCATGCTGTGAAGGACTTGTATCTTCTATCCTTAAATCTCTCTTGTGTTCTCTCTCCCCTTATGAGGAACACTTCATACATTTTGCTGTATGAAGGTGAAGGTGTAACTGCTGATGATGAAATGTTACGTTTCAATGAGGTAATAGTTTTGAAAAAAGTAACAACAAATAAGAGAATAATAAAATAATAGAAGCATATAAATGATTACTGAAAGAGACCTCAGGAAATCTCTGAGTCCAACTTTCTGCCTGAAGCACGACTGTCACCGATAATCACTACTCAAGATCAGTTCAGCCAGGGCCAAGTCTAGCCAAGACTAGACTTTTTAGTTGAGTCTTTATAGCCAGGACTTTCTAGCCAAGACTTGAAAACTTTGAATGATGCGGATCTCCGCAATCTCTCTGGATACCCTGCTGCAGCACTTCTGCACTCCCCTTCTAGTGAAGAATTTTTGTTTCCTAATGTCCAGTTTGAACACTATAAACCACAATTTGTGTCCTTTCTGTTTTGTCTGTCAATACCAAGACCAGTTTTGCTTCATCATCTTCATTTCTTCAGGAAGATATAGGTAGGTTTATTGCCCCTTAGCCTCTGCTTCACTGAGCTAAGCAGTCCTCTCTTTTTAGGTCACATGCTCCAGGTTCTTGACCACCTCAGTAACTGAGCCTTGGACACTGAACATCCTACTTACACCAGCCTGGGTAGGAGAAAGGACAGCAAAACTGGACTCTATTCCAGGCATGGCTTCTCCAGAGTTAATAAGAGGGAAATGGTAAAAACACTGCATTTCTTGTTGAACTTCATGAGGTTTCTGCTAGTCCAGTCCTCAGATTGATCAGGGTCTCTCTGGATTGACACTCTGGCATTTCTCACTTTAACCATTCCCTCTAATTCAGTGTCAACTTGTTGTTGACTGACTGAGTCAGGACTGACTCTTGGTGTACCTCTGCTGACTGAGGGCTGCTAATCAGTCAAATTATTGATCATTCCCCTCAGAGTGGAACAGTGCAGTCAATTTTAAATCCCATTAACAGATTGCTCATCCATCCCAGTTTTTGAGATTATCAAAAACCTTACTTAAAACAAGGAATATTACTATGTCTACCATGCTCCCCTCATTAAATTAACCAATCTCTTCCTCACAGAAAGCAATCAACTTGGTAAAGCACGATTTGCCATTCCTAAATCTACGCTGAATTGTGCTAATTCCTACTCCTTTATGTTTGGATTCTTTTAGGATTGGATATATTTTTGCTGACCTTTAATACTTTGAGATTGGTAATTAAAAATCCCATTCTATAGAAACATAATCAAGATCTTTCAAAATTTCTCCAATCAGAATATGAGGAAAAGAATAAAATGAGCCCATCTACCCAAACATAAACAGGGTAGGTATGGTCTTTCCTAACTTCATACATGTATAATTCAGATATCAACATCTGAGCTAAAAAAATTATACTAAGTTTATATTTGAGAGGCAAATAGAGGTATCAGAGGAAACTGGAGGAAGGTTACTCTCAGGTCTATAACTCAGTGTGGGCAAGGAGCTCTCAGGATCCAGACTTCATTTTGAAAGGCTTGACTGGACTGTTCAGCCAGTCACTTGTACAGGATTTCTCAAAAATCTAGCCAAATCTCATGTCCTGCATGGAAAGTAGATTAGATAGCGTTTTACATGACTTGGTGTTTTCCAGGTGCCTTATGAGTTCATCAAAAATAGAGTTGATTTTCTCATATTCTACTGGTCTTAATTTGAATATGAAAAGAAAGTGAACATCACATGTACAGAGAGTCCAAAGAGGATTTTAGAGATCCTACTGCCTCCAAAGTTATAGCCTTTGGTAAAGGCACTGAGCTGGAATATAGGGGGTGAAAAATTCAAGTTGTACTCTAGGCAGCTGCTCAGGACCAAGGACATACTTTTTGGTTTGCCATATCTGTTGCCATATTTGCCAACACCTATTAGGAAAATTTTTTGAATCTCAGTATGGGAATTCTGGTCAAAATCAGGGGAACCCTTCCACTATGACTGCTAGAAGTCTAGGCTTGGTTCAAATCTGTCAAAGCAGAAATTTGAACTCAAGTTTTCATGATGTTCCATGTGAGTTTCCTTACCACTGTGATATTTGTCTTCTTAAGTCTGTTTTCTACCTTTTGACCAGATATTCTGTCCTGGAACTAGAAACTACTTCTGACAAAAGGAAAATTAATAACTATGTTTTGAAAAATCATTTTAATGTCAGTAATAGTTTTTGTATGATGGACAGAATTTACAGCATTGTTCTTTTGATAATTTCCAAAGTGCTGCTCATAATGGTATAATCTATACTCCTAAAAGGCTTATATTAACAGAGGAATATGCTGTTACCCCCATTTCTTGGATACCATCATTTACAGACATCCTTAATTGTGGTGACCCTTTTTTTTTTTTCTAACTAATGATTAACTGATTTATATTTTTTTAAAAAAAATAAATATTAAGTAAATAAAGTAATAAGAATAAAATAGCCATTAATCTGACAAAATGGCATGTACCCATTCTCCAAGTACCAAGTGTTATAACAAAGCATATTATTCATTTCATTTAGGAAAAAAAAAAATTAAATCACAAGGGATAAAAAAATTGTGGTTGGAGTGCATTAAATATGTGAAATAATAGGAGCTTTATTCTGTGTATAGGAAATAATCTGACCTTTATTCTGTATTAACAAAGAAATCAGGGTTGTCCATGGATAAAGAAGCAAATTTCTTTGTAAAAAAAATTTCAAAGTTTAAAAATTTTAACACCAATATAGTTTTCTCTTCTATGTAATAAAAAATGTGTACTGATTAACAAAATTTTGGTTTGAAAACAAGTAAAAACCTTACATTTTAGCTAGAATGTATACATTATTACTTTTCAAAGTTTTTTGTTTGTTTGCATACATTTGAAAGAAAACCAATAGAACACGTACGTGTAGTACTGTATCTATCATAAACACTACAAGATAAACCATGCAAGTGGTTTACAGATGATTTTGAGCAGGACATATAAGTTCTAACAGTCCACTACAACTGAAAGACTACATAAAGTTAAAGAACATTTCTACATTCATTATATGTAAGTTCAGATGTCTGTAGTGGATTTATTTATATCTTGAGCAATCACCAAGAATTTCCTTTAAAATCAAAGAACAAAAATAAGCATTCTGGTGCAGTTCATCTGATCTGTTTTAGGTTTCTACATTAAGACAAGATGAACCAGGCCCTAGAAGTGCTTATTTCTCTTCTTCGACTGTAAAAGGAATGTTGCACAGAGGATGTTGGGACAGGCTTACATGTACAACAATTTATTTGTAGGGCCTGTAGCTGATGGCACCCATCAACTCTAGCAGTAAAAGTTACCTTCAAGGACAATGCAAAAAAAGGAGAAAGGGACAAGAAAAAGGAAAGGAAAATATATTCCCAGTGACCAGTAAGGAAGAGAAAAAATGGGGATCTCTCTAGATGTATCCTCTTGGCATCTTCTCCGATGTAACAAATGCTCCCTCCAAAAACCTTTTCTGAAGTAACTGAATAGTTTGCACAGGATAGCCTCAATCTTGTTGCTCTGATTTATTATAGTAATAGTGCTAGATTGGAGCATGCTTTGATGAGTTGCAGATGTTGCAGAGCTAATTGACTTTTAAAGCTGTGTACACATGAATTATTGTGAAATGCTCATGCTCTCTAAATGGCTACTTTACTAATGCTATCTACTATGTTCTGTTTGTTCCCTAGTTTAAGATTATAAACTAAAAATTATGAAGCAAGGTGTGTAAAACGGGGAAGGAAAAAGAAAAGGCAATTCAAAAGTTAATTGCAACCACCTCCTTCAAACTGACATTACAGTCATAACAATGTTTTCAGAACCTACCAATGCAAAACAAGAAGACTAAGTATACTTTGGAGTATGAAGGTAAAAGGTAGTTACAGTGGTATGTAGGAGCACATAGGTGGAAGATTATGAACTAAGAGGGGATACTGCAATGTTATGAGCTGGAAATTGAAGCCCTTTAGGTCACAGTGGTTTCCCATAGGAGTCTAGGCAATTATCTTTGATGTAGGTCTACTCTTTAGATGTCTGAAATTCAGAGAGTAAAATCCATGTTTGTCTCAATTCCTCATTTAGAAAGTATGAGTGTTTATTTTTTCCTTTCTTTCCATGTTTGCACTTATTTAGGTAACTAGATTGTCTCAGTCCTTCAATCTTTCTAACTTTAAGTATAGTGCTTACAAAAAGGAAGTCCTTAGCACCTCCATGCTATAGCATTTTAGCCTTATTTTTACCTTATACTTTTTTTCTAAATTCATAGGAATCAAAATCAGGAGGAGGTAGTACTTTATTCAATGTATTTCTCAATATTATATACTCAGAAAGAACAGATAGAGGCTAAAATCTTGGCCACTCTGAAGTCAAGGAAACTGTGACATTTCAGTTTAGAAATGCGAGAATGATAGATAAATAAGTTGTTCTCTTAAAAAGTAAGGAACAGTACAATGACTATTATTATTTACTATATTGTGGCCTGTGTGAATTCACTCAACAGCTTAATGAAGGAAGAGATGGAAGATAACAGCTCAAACTAACAACAACAAAAACGAAAAAAAGATCTTGCCTTCTCACTGACCCACTAGCAGATCTCCAGCATATGAGAAATACTTGGGAATCCTAATAGCAATAGGATACAGTCTACTGAGGAATCCCAAAGAAGATAAAATTATTTTGAAGTTATAGTCTTTTTTTTTTTTTTAGAATGCATAAAAAGCATGTTCGCCTTGAAGAGAATGAATCAGAGAATCATCATTCTGCTGCATTTATGGTATGCTTTCTGCAAGCATTGACTTTTATTTCACCATTATTTAAGCATTTCACTGCAGGGCAACTGTTCTTAATAGCATCGTTACAAAGTATTGCACAAACAATTTCCCATACCACATTTGCAATCCAGAATATGTAATGATGGGATGGTTGTTAAATATGTTGCCCAGCACTGTGCAACAAGAGGCATAAATGACATTGTAAAGCTAAATGGCAATTAATATCCTAAAAGCTTGACATTTATAGAGTGAATAAAAGGATTTCCGTTAACAGAAGCAACCTGATTTAAAGACGACTTTGGTGCACATGGATTTATACAAATTGCCATTCTACTTTGATATCCTGCTAGAACAATTTTGATAAAGATGTTCATTAGATGTTGTTGTTAGAATAGATAGAATAATTTTTAATCTTATTCTGTGATTTCTATTAGTATCTAAAATGTTCATCTTTATTGTTGCCAAAAAAAAAAAAAGTTACAATATGTCTTTATATGGTGACATCAGGCCAGGAATCTTCTGCCACTGAGACAGAGACTCCCTGGGATCTGCACCAGGTCCAGGTTAAGCAACTGTGAGAAATAGTGGTAACTTTGTGGCTTAACGCCAGAGGGCGCATGGGCCTGAGGCCATGTTGTTTTGATTACTTGGTAGGGTCTTTTCCCCTCCCCACTCCATTTGTATAGAGGGGGTAAGGAAGTTTGCCACAAAAGTGGCAAAACCAGTGTTGTAAATGCAAAGCAAATGGGCATGCTAAACAAGATTTTTCCATCAAAACTGTCAGTCTTTAGACTGTAACTGTGTCCTGGTTTCAGCTGAGATAGAGTTAAATTTCTTCCTAGTGCTGTGTTTTGGATTTAGTATGAGGAGAATGTTAATAACATACTGAGGTTTTCAGTTGTTGTTACCCTACTGGTCAAGGACTTTCAGCTTC
>NW_009234930.1:520-723 GCF_000690835.1 Fulmarus glacialis | reverse complement strand
GTGAGTGTGAGTGTGCGCAGGGTGAGTTGAGTGTGCACGGGATGAGTGTGCACAGCACCCAAGTGAGTGTGCAAGGAGGTGAGTATGAGCGTGAGTGTGCACAGGGTGAGTGTGAGTGTGCGCAAGGTGAGCGTGCAAGGAGGTGGGTGTGCACAGGGGAGCGTGAGTGTGAGTGTGCACAGGGCGAGTGTGAGGGGGGACGA
>NW_009234930.1:0-266 GCF_000690835.1 Fulmarus glacialis | reverse complement strand
GAGGGTGAGTGGGAGTGTGCGCAGGGTGAGCTGAGCGTGCACAGGACGAGTGTGCCCGGCAGCAAAGTGAGCGTGCAAGGAGGCGAGTGTGAGTGTGAGTGTGCACGAGGTAAGTGTGAGTGTGAGTGTGCAAGGAGGCGAGTGCGAGTGTGAGTGTGCCCAGCAGCAAAGTGAGTGTGCAAGGAGGCAAGTGTGAGTGTGAGTGTGAGTATGCAAGGAGGTGAGTGTGAGTGTGCACAGCAGCAAAGTGAGTGTGCAAGGAGGCG
>NW_009234929.1:0-13140 GCF_000690835.1 Fulmarus glacialis | reverse complement strand
TGAGTTCTGGACCTGATTGTAATGCACCAGGAAAGAAGAATGCAAGTCCTCCCAGTGCTCTGGGCAAGAACAAATAATTTGCCACAAATAAAATGTGATACTATAATTTATAGGCTCCATTCTTTGCATCTCAGGAGAAGTCTTTGCCTCTGCTCCTAATAAGGTACCTACCAATTTCTGTGTATTTTCCAAGTTTGAGAAAAAATGTTTGTGAAACGTGGCGGGTAATTATCCCTATAGCCCTTCTTTGTAGCTTGTCAAGATTTCCTTCATTTACAGGCTTTCCATTTGGGTAAATTGGTATCAGCCAAGCAACGGAGAATGGAAATTTTCCTTTAAGCCTGGGCTTACATTCATGCAGGCTTGAAAAAAAGTTAATGAAACCTGGAGTTACTAAAATGAGTTTTTCTAGAAAGGAACAAACTTGGCATTATTTGTGCCAAATATTTATTATGTGATTCAAAGGACACTAACATTTGTATTTATTTTTACATTATTAATGCATAAATGCAGAAAAAGGCAACTGAAGTTGGTGGCATTCCACAGCATGTTACAGAACAGTGTGAAGACTGAGCCTGGGTACTTCTCTGAGATGATCTCCATTATTCATTTATGGCTTTGTGTCTGTGAGCGGAGTAAAAACCCTAAATTTGTGCTGATAAAACCTTTACATCACATCATTCTCTTTCTGTATGTTGTCCAGAAAGTTAAATGTTTGTTTTACTCATCCGGAAAGAGGAATGGACAGAAGACACTTGCCTGAGGATGTGGCATCACATCACAGCTGCGCTATTCTGCTGGCTCACTGCTGCTGCTAAGAGGGGCAGGCTTCCTCCCTCCTTTCCATGGCAGCCCGGTCGGTTGGGTGGGTGGGTTTTGCCATACTTCTGTTGCTCCTCTTGAACAGGTTGTGACTCTTATCTGACCAACATGGAGCCAAACTCACTGAAAGCTAATCGTCTGGTCTAGTTCTCTGAGCCTGGATTTATGCAAGGCCTGAAGCAGCATGAAGGAGAGGTCCATGCTGCTGAGATGGCAGGAGTTGTCTGCTGCTCACTTAGATCCTCCAACCTGCAATCTCACTTAAGTTAACTTAAACCACCCCAAAACCTCCCCTGGTTCTGGTTGCTCATTTCTGTCTCTGCACGTTTTTCAGCACTATGCTCACGCAAAAGTTTCAGTGCCTCGGGGGTGACCCACGCTGATCTTGCTGAGAACAGCCTATTAAAAATGGTTGGTTTTTCCGCAGGTCATTTTCCTGACTCAGTTAACCCAGCGCTGGCTTGGTGCGAGCAGTGACTCGGGGTTCGCGGACGGGGAGATGGAGGGCCGCAGCTACACAAGCCCAACTGGCCGCCAGAGAAATTTGTATGTACCCATGGGGTCTCAGTGCTAAAACCAATGAAAAATATTTCTGCCAGGAAACTTGCCCTGACATAAATTCACAGCAACTCCATCATCTTCAGAGCAGTTCCTCCAACGTACAGAGTGTAAGGCCAGAAGGTCACTTAGATTAACCTTTCACATGGAGCATAGGGAGCAGAATTGATCACTCCATTGTTTTTCTCTAAAAACAGCCCCAGTCTGGGATCACATTTCTGCTTTATTTATTTGCTTCCCAAATGCTGAAACTTAGAGCAGCATTGTCAGGGTAGCCGAAAGACATGTGCCTGCACATCCTTAAACGTAGACGCAGAGGTATACATACTTATCTGCCTATGATATGGTACAAACAGAGAAACTGGTTGCACTTGTCACACATTTGTGGTTGCAGCTTTGGGAGGCTCCCAGTAGCTACACGTGGATGTTACCGTACTATGCAGACAAGTAGTCATTGTCACGGGGTTGGATACCACTTTCTTCTTCTGTGGAAGGAACCCAATTTCTATTTCTCACATATTTTCAAATGAAATTAAGAACTTAGACTGACATTCTTGAAAAATACGTTCTGACAGCATTTTGGTAACAGCCTTGAGGCTAGAAGAAACCAGTAGGTCTTCTGGTCAGCCTTTCTTATAATTGGCCCTTAAATTTCATCCAAAATACTCTTGCTCTGAGCTGAGTATCTTGAGTGACTGGTTAGTCAAAGTGGAACTACCTGAAAGATACTGAATCTTGGTCTGAAGACATCAAGAGATGAAGAATTCACTGCTGCTCTTAGTTGATCAATAATTTTAACATGACCTTGGAGCCAGCTTAATTAATTAGAGATTGATATCTAGAACTCTCTGCCTCTTTAGTATGCCAGGCAGAAAACATTATGAAGTAACACATTTGTTTCTTAAGTCCCTAATTGTCTTCCACTCTTCAATGCAAAAAAAATTAGAATTATTGATTGGGTATCTAGAGTAAGTCTGTTTTAATGATCTCAACTACTCAGTACTAACCAGGAGTTGGGATTCAAAGAAACAGGTCTCACGGTCAAGACTTCTCTCATTAGAGCTAAGCTCAGGACAAATGCAGGCATTACTGCTTATACTCTCAGGCCAGTCCTGGCTCTAACTCTCTCTTTTTGCTTCCAGGAGGCTTTCAGGGAAATAAAGGCTCTGTAAGTCCCTAAATGTTCTGGTTACTTGGAAGATATGCTCTGTGACATGCTGAAGCTCCTTCAATATAAACAAATAGTTCTCTGAACCAAGAAAGCCTACAATTGATTTATGTCTCAAGGTTTAATTCCTCTGTGAACTGTCTGAGGCCAAATAAGGTTTAAGTTCACAGTGTGGCTCCTTCAGCATCTAGTAAGGTCTTTCACCCCTACCATATCCCTGATGCCTCTACAGCCCGGTCAGGTATGGTTGAAACTGCCAAGGAATTGGGGAAAAGAGACTACTGCCATACCACATGCAAGAAAACGTGATCACACTGAAACTCTCTGGGACATCAGACTACAAAGAAGCTGCCTCTTTTGGTTTTGGTATACTAGAGCCTTAACTTTTTAGCTCTCAAATGTCCTCCTTCATCACTGAGGCTTTTGCTATATTCATACCGATGTTGGTCATTTTTAATCTATGACACTGCGGTAGACACACACAGATACAGGTTTAACCTTCAAAGAAGCCACTGAAAACTTCTCTGAGTTTATTTAGAGCTTGCTGAGTTCCCTATATAAATTAGAGCAGCCTCAGGGTCCCAGGACTTGCCAAGTCTGAATTCTCAGTGTTGCAAATGGAAGAAATCTTGGCATGAGGCATCGAGCACCAAAGCTGTAATGATCTTCCTTCAGGGTGTCAATTACATTTGCTGTTTGCCTTATGGCACATGTAGGTGATTACAGTGTGAAGGCCAGGATACATTTGTTTAATGTATCCTTGAACTCTATAACATTTTCCACTCATCTTGCTAGAGCCTTATCTTCAATTACACTCCCTTCCATGTGCCCCAAGCTGTCATTTGTTACAAGACCAACCTGACCCTCTTGTATCCAAAATGTCAGTGAATTAAATCAAATTTTTATACTTTTCAACCTGAACAGTTATCTCATGATGCACATAACAAACAGAAAATGAGAGCTGCATTTTATTAGACACAGTGGCACTTACTGATGTTTAACTATTAGGCAGAACCATTTTGCTGCTCGCAGTTACAATTACATTATTTTTCTCTGTAGCTGGATAGCTGTCAATTGATTTAACTCATTCTAGATGTGTAGTACAGTGTTTTCCTTAGTGTTGCTTGCACTCATACTTAGAGGTTGGATACATTTCTATTCTTTTTCCCTAAAAGGGAAGGGACATTTCCATAGTTACATTTCTCTACAGTCTAAGCTTTTTGCCTCCTATATTTTGTGACAATTTTCCCAAGCTCTGTCTCTGAGTCAGGGATGCTCCTAAATCACATTCTTAGGTTTAAGCACATCCTCAAACTCTGCTCATTTTGATAAGACTAAAGCACATACTTGAAATTAAACACACTCATAAATGAGGATGCGTTCCTGAAATAAGTCCATGAGAAAATGACCCACTGGGCACGTTCCAATGGCTAATATATACAGCATCTAGTTGTAGTGCGCTACACATTTTATACTTTATATGTACATGCTTATGATTCATACAGCGCTTATAATGATTAAACGATAAAAGCACCAAAGTGGGATCTAATCAATGCAAATATTTAGGTCCGTCAGAGGATACACAAAGATCCGCCCTCCCCAGAAGAGCCCAGCTACCACGTGGCTCTCCTACATGCCGGGAGTCAACTCACACACTCATAAATAATCCAGTTGGTAAATATCAAAAGGTTACATACCCTCACTGGTTTTGTGTGCATGCTCCTGTTCTGGCTCAGGGCAAGGGAAGGAAGAGAGCAATGCAGGGAGGTGAATCTAACTCTCTTTACATTAAGCCAACAAGAACAGAAGCATTTATGTCATCATTTACTGTATCTCAATTTGCAGAGGGTAATTTCTCATAATAGGCTGACTTGATTGCTTACTGAACATACCTTGGAGACTATTTGGTCTTGCTTTTGTACAGCAAAAGCTCACCCACGTCTCTCTTCACTCTGAAGGATAAAGGATATAAAAGCTACTATAGGAGTATTATTATTCAGATAAAGAAAAGAAAGCTTGATTCAGATAGGGATGTCTTTTTCAGATTTACTAAGCAGTCCAGAGGATTCAGATACCTACATTTTAGACATTTCAGTTTTATAAAAAAATCTTATTACATTTTAAAATAATAATCCTCCTTGAAATGAATAGAAGAGATGCACCCAGAGCCATAGATTGCTTAAGAAAGTCTATTTCCTCACCTATTTCACTGATGCTCACAGAAAGCAGCTGCCATAAATTTTTATAATAAACGCTAGTCATATTGATGGCTAACTCTGTTTACACAACCCAAGCCTTTGCACTAAACCTCACCTGTGTAAAATAGTCTAGCTGGGTGTTTATCAGTAATTGTTTGCAAGATGCACCCTAATGAACTCCCTGTGGTTCTCCACGACCCATGGTGCTCTTTTGTCACACTTGTCATTAATCTGAGGCTGTAATGCGGTGTTTAACAGGGCATGCCTCTCACTGGGCAGGAGGGATTATCTGGGGCAAGGACATCAGGATTTATGGTTCCTTAAGTCACAGCTGTCATAAAAACAGAAAAGCTGCAAGAAAACCTCCTTGAAACGGAGAACATGCACTGTGGCAGAGACCGTTTGTCTTTGTGCGTCTTCCTCACAACGTATCAAGCCCTGGGCTCCACTTACAGACTCCCATCGAGGTGCGGCCGCGCTGCAGAAGGGATGATGGCAGGAGAAGGACAGAGCACCGCCAGCCAGTCTGGCTGGAGTGCGACCAAAACAGGAGGGATGGGGAGTACATGTGTGGGGGGGGGCAGCTCTAAAAGACTGAGAATAGTGCTAGGAGTCAAAGCTAAGGGACAGGAGATGTCGTATGTGTGAATGTTGGATGAAAGGCTTTAAAACATGAACATGTTAGGTGTTTTTTCTCCTCATTTTTCTATTGAATTATTGGTCGCCGTTACAAAACTGCATTTACAACCCTACTGCCAAATCAGTTGCTAGTGGTGATGTTTTAAAAGCTGACCATGTTAACTATTCTAGTGTTCAATAAAGCATAGAAGAAAAGAGAGGCATTAGCATACAGTGAAGATGGTGAAATGTGTGGAAGGACACTGACATTCTGCCCAGAAAGCTCTGAAGATGTATCAGGTCAGATGAGGAGTCCTTTTAAAAAACATAGTGATTTCTTTGTTTCCAAAATGAGATTCAGCTTTTAAAGTAATACATGAGCCATCTTCTGTGCAGGAGGATAATACCTTCTTTAATGAAGACACCCCATGAAGTATGCTCATATGAGACCCTGAATAATTCAGTGGTATCAAAATGGAAGATTTTTACTAAATTTAGCTGAAATTCTGATAGGGAAGTCACCTTTTTGGTTCCTTTAGCAGCCGAGTTCAAACCCACTGTGATACAGTCGAAACCTGAAAGTAGAAGGTAACCACAGAAGAGGCAGAAAAAGGAACTGCAGAAAAAGGAACTACAGAAAATGAACTTACAGAAGCCACCAGCTTAACAAGGCCAGCCAGGTCCCTTGCCTTTCAGGTCACATACTAAAATCTCTGCAGGGACAAGAATTCAACATCTGCCTGGAGGCACCTGAAGAAAGGTGGAAGGCAGGGCTCCGAAAAGAAAGAGGAAACTCACTGGTGGCAGATGCCAGCAGCTCCCTCTGAGCCTGGTGGCTTCACTGCCGGACAAGGCAGGGGTGGGCACACAGCTGTACCCAGGGTAACTCGGAGATGCTGGCCTCAGCCGCTCCTGCTGGATCGGTTTTCCCACCACCAGCTCTTGCATGAGCATATTCCCACTGTCACACGTCATGTCCCCAGTGTGGGACCTGCAGATGAACCGCTGGTGAGCTGCTGCAGCTCACAAACCGCTGGGCCACCGCCTCTGAGTTACAGTCTACCAACCTTGACTCGTTGGACCAGTAGACAGAACAAAAATCAGCTATTTTATAATGAAATGCATTGCTAGACGATTAAGAAAGATCTGGCAACATTTTGCTGTCAAAGCAGTGAATACTGGTTGTCAAAAATAATGATGCTACTAATAAAAATCCTTGTGAAAAACAGAGAGACATTTAGACACATTTGTACAACCGCTTTCATCCCATGGGTTCAGAGAATTTTATAGCAGTAGCAAGAAGACACTGCTTGATCAGGTGCCTGCTGCGGTAGAAGGAACCAAAATAAAGTATTTGTAACACGGTACTGCCAAATTCTATGAGAGAAATGATGTTTGGGGTCCTTTAAAAACGGCTGTCTCTGTTCAAACAGATGGAAAAGTTTGCTGTCTTGCCTGTGATCAAGAGGCAAGCTTTTTGTCAGCCTACGGGAGACGTCTGCAAATACTCTTCTTGCACAGGCATGGGAGCAGACTCATTTTAGTTGCAGAAAGAAAATGTGTGGTCATATCCTACCATTTGGCTTTTTTTAACTTGTAAATAATTCTTCACATTTGTATGAGCCTCTCACTCAAATAGCAACACAGATATGAAATATAAATAAGTAAAATTCCACAGCTTTCCCATTGTCTCTAGTGACCTGCCATGTTGCACGGCTTGAAAATACTGGGAATTTACCTTACTTAAATTAACAGCAGTTTTGCTGATCTGGGCAGGCAGGGGCAGGGAAACATACGGGTACGCCAAATAATCAGGGAGGGAAATAATCCACAGCTGGAAGGAAGCAGCACGTGAATATGAATCTGAGACACTCATCAGCGATACCCAGGCTGAGAAAGCTACACAACTACGCCAACGCTGCCTTTGGCAGGTAGAGATGTGGCTGTGGCTGTCCAGAAATCTCCAGGCAAGAAGGCAGCAACCAACAGCATATACAGAAATTAGGCTATTGGGGTGGAAGAAGAGAAAAGAATCTCCCACTGAAGACATCATCTGATGACAGGCATCGGTGGTTTCATTTTTGCATATACTGCCAATTTGTTAGAATCAGAAAACCAGTCTTGAATGCCACAGTTAATTGTGGTTTGGGGATAACCAAGGAGGGCGTGGGCATGGGAACACGCTGCCAAGGAGCCAAAGGGAGCAGAATGGGGATGGAGGGAGGTGTAAGAAAAAAAGTTGAAGAACTGCTGGCCTGGAAAACTGTTTAGAGTGATTTCTCTCCTTATTATGGTAAATGGATCTTAAAACATTTTGCCTCTGGAGTTCTGAAAGAACATTTCCAGACTACAGATGGATTTATGTAAATAAAGGTTCTGAAACCTACCACCTGCAAGGAAGCAGAAAGGTAACCTGGAAAGCAACACACAACAGAAAAAACCCTGTTCAGCCTAACACTATCACAGCCTTCCCTATAGCTTCACACCTATGCAAATTATCTGCCAAAATGCATAAAGCTCAAGATAAACAAATCTCTTCCACAACATGGCATACGGAAAAAGGGTCTGAACTGAAATGATAATTGAGTTTTAGAGACCCATCCATTTGCTGTCATCGTGCCATCTGTCTCCCTGGCAGAGTCCTGATAGTTTGCACTGGCAGCTTTGATTGCCAAAGCACATGTATTAAGTTAGTTTCCTAGTCTTCCCACACACAGTTTCTTATTATTTTTCTATAGGCCTGCTATTCTAGATGATTGACAGAACCGCAGGATACCGTGTACTCCCAGAAGCATAATACATTTTGATATTTTTAAACTTTTTTTTTTTTAAATCAGAAATAGGGATAATTTTCTATTGCGATTTGTAAGCAACCTACAGAAACCAAGTCCATCAGAGTCCAGAGGAAGGTTTACTTCTCAGGGACTGACCACAGGTAAAGAAGATCACAGGTGCTGGTGTATATATGTGTTACGTATTTGATATCACCGGAGTAATAAATGAAAACTGTGGATGCCTTATGAGGGCAGTACCCCCGGAGGCAGGCTCCAAGTTATTGCAGAAAACTGTGGATGCCTTATGAGGGCAGTATCCCCTGAGGCAGGCTCCAAGTTATTGCGTTACTGTCATAACTACTCACTGCAAAGCACCTTTGACTAAAAGCCAATATGACACCTAGCATAACTCTGCTGACTCCCCTAAAATTACACAGCTGATTAATGTTGTCCCTTAAGGTATGAAAGAAGTGATAAAATTATTTACATTTCATGTATTTACACAGAGTGCAACTTTAACTGCGGCAGTGATCGATGCCGGAGTTGCCTGTAAGACTTTATGAAGTTACATTGCACCTGGTCCTTTGACCATGAACATGTTTTTTGCTATGCAAGAACGAAGGGTTTAATTCCAGCAGGAGTTAATTCACGTTGGGCAGAAGACAGATACACACTCCTGGCAGTCCATTTACTGAGACGTACACAGTAATGCAAGGTACCGGAGTCCATCCTCCCTTTAGGCTGGCTCTGTAATAGATTGTGGCCAAATACAAGGGACAGAAGGACTGAGACACTTACCACGGAGTTTACGTATCAGAAGACTATGCTCTAGGCCAGACGGATACACAAAGAGGCTGCTCTGTTGAACAGCTTTTGTTCTTGTTCTGCTTTGTTCCTATTGCAGAATTAAACAATAATTTAGTTATGTCACTGAAGTTGTACAATTGGTGACAATTCCTAAAGGAAAGCTTGCATGCCCTAAGCCAAATGAGACCTGCCTTTAGAGGCTGGATGAGGAATAGTTTTCCAGCCACACAAATAAAAAGACAACAGGATTTCAACTCATTGTTTTTATTTCTGCCCCAGGACAGAGAGACTTTTCAAAGTTTCTCATAAGCATCTGGAGCAAGAGAACCCAGTTTGGCAAACAGGTCAGTCACTGGGGCACTCTGGGGACATGGGGCACTCCGGTCCTCCTTGTTCCTGCTCCGATGTACTCCCACAGTCCTGCTGAGTGCCCTACTAATACACGGCAAGATTAATCTCCGGTTCTCAGTCAGTAGGAATTGCTCCACTTTGCAGTAATTAATTACATGTTACTGGGAGAGAAAGGCTGACTCCATCTTTCCGTTGCTGTAGCACTTGATTGGGATGTTAGAAAACCTCAGGTAAGTCCATGCTCCAGTAAATACGTGATTATTAAACAGCTTCAACATAAGAAACCTGAGAGATAGCTACCCAGAATAGCCAGCCACTTGGCAATTAAAATGCTTACATGGGATATGAGGCATCACGATTCAACCCGTAGCCTGAGCTGGGATGCTTTAAACCTTGACTGCCTATGCCCCAAATACATGCTCTCACGGACCACTGGAGAGGGAGGGAATCACTCAGTCTTCCTCCCAACTAGAGCTACTACCCTGCACCTGAGACAGCTTTTATGGGATGAATTAGACAAAGAGATGAGTTTCATAAAAGCTGGTGCGTGTCCATGAAGAGCTCTGGTTCAGCATTCCCCCTCTCTGCTCCCAAAACTACAGTCCTAACACCACGGGACACTTGATCCAGAGGTGAGGCATCATGAGTCTATCACAGTGCTGATATTGGCCATCTCTGAAGACCTTGGTTTTGGAAGACTGGAGTGAGACTCAGAAGTGTGGATGGGCTCTGAGGGTGGAGAACAACCTCACAGTTTGTGTATTTTAACTGTCTGTGTTTGAACATCTTGTTGTTATAGGAGAAGAGCAGGTGGTGTGCAAGGGTCTTCAGAAAGCATGTCTGGATGTAAAAAGTGCGAGCTGGAGTTGATGAATGTTAAATGAAGTTTAAGTAATGATTACCTCAGTTTCAGAAATTGCCTTGACAGGAAGCACGTTTACTGAGCAGTCTGGCTGGCAGCTGAGCAGAGCTTTCAGTGTTGGTGTATACATACAACGAGGAAACGTGTTCCTTTAATCCTTGTTTAACCTAGCAGCTCCACCTAGCCTGTAGACTGACATTCTCATGTATTCATTAAGTATGCTCAGCAAAACCACCTCCTGAGCCATCTCCTCTCCCTTTTCTGCCAGTTATAAGTGCAGGGGTTCAAAAGATCTGCATACAGATTCACAGTGTAAGTCCATCCACCCTGTCCCCAAGAGCAGATGCTACTTGGACGTGCACGTAGGCAGTGGCACTGCAGTGACTGTGTTGGGAATTCCCTCCCAGCCTCCAACCATCAGCTACGTATTTAGAATTGGAAGGTACCTCCAGTAAACGGTATTTAGTAGCAAGCAGCGTTTAATGTCTGTAGGGAAGGGAACCCTACTAAATCTAGGGAAATCCTGTCACTTTTAATTCCTCTGGCTCCATCAATGAGGATGTGAGATAACCCTGACTTTGTAGTGTAGATCCTTTTCTCAGAGACTTTCATAGATGTGATCATTCCACAAACATTATCCACTCACTACAGATCCCAGCCTTCCACTCACTTTGTAAGTATCAACAGTTCTGAGGAAATCAATGGGCTTACTAACGTGTGTAAGGTAAAGAGCATTTTGTCCTTAAAAATAACAACATTCAGTCACCTCCAGAATCTGGTGCATTCAGCCAACATGCTTAAAGATTGCAGAATCAGAATCGTGGAATGATCTAGGTTGAAAGGGACCTCTGGAGATCACCTGGTCCAACCCCCATTAACGAAAGGCCAACTTCAAAGGTAGATCAGGTCACTCACAGTGCTGTCCAGCTGAATTTTGAACATCACCAGGGATGGAGATTTCACACCCTCTTTGGACCCATTTCAGTGTTTGACTACTCTCCAGGTGAATATTTATTTCCTAATTTCTAATTTAAATATCTGATGTTGTGACTTGCATTCAATTGCATCTTGTCCTATCGCTGTGCACCTCTAAGAGTTTGCCTCCACCCTCTCTACACTCTCCCCTGAGGTGGCTGGAGACAGTAGTAAGATTTTCCCCTTAACCTTCTCTTTTTAAGATTGATAAACTCAGTTCTCCCTCTCTTTATACATCATATGCCAGTCCGCTCATCATCTTGATGACCTTCCACTGGACTTCCCCCAGTATGTCAGTGTCTTGTACTGGGGAATCTCAAACTGGACATAAAATTCCAAGGTTTGTTGGATAAAGGGAAATAGTTACATCCCTCAACCTGATGGCCACGCTCTTGCTCATATAGGCCAGGATGCTCCAGGATGTGCAATGGCACATTGCAGACTGCAACTTCTTGCCTGAGAGGCCACCCAGGTCCTCTTCTGCAAAATGCTGTCTACCCAGTCAGTCCCCAGCCTGTACTGTTGTATAGCGTTCTTCCATCCCAGGTACAGACTTCGCATTTCCATATATGCTCTCTCTATATATATATGTATTTGTCTATATTTTGTATTTCCAATTAGTACTCCATTGATCCATTCAGCTCCAGAATCTGCTAATATATATTTTTAAAAGTCCAGTAAGATAATGAAAATATTCATAATTTTTCATTAGAACATAATCTAGTTTTACTTCTTCAGATTTAATACATTTTATTCCCATTTCCCTTTAAATGTAATTTTTGTCTATTTGTTCCTGAAGCAAAAATTAATAACATATTTTCAGAGGCACATATTCCATAATTTGTGGTTGATTTTGTTATTTCTGGGCTTCATAGGCCTCTCTGGGAAGGGCCCATGCAACAAAAAGCTCTCAGTCCGAGCAGTTGCTAAGTGTTTTGATCAATTGAATGACAGTCAAGGATGTTTGGCATCTTGCAAACTAGGAATTTTAAATCAGGAGGCTTTATGAAAGCCTGCAAACCCCATTTGTCCTTTGAGTTGTAAGTAAAAAACCTACCCGTTCCAAAATTGTCAGTATTCATGTGTATAAAAGACAAAATAATCATCTCTTCCCCAAAAAGATGGCAGTATATTTCCAAAATTATGTAATAGTCTCTAAGGCTACATCTGTTCTAGTAACTACAACAGGCCAGATCCTGTTCTCTGGCTCTGAGGACAAATACCACAGCACAGCATGAGTCCATACGGGGAAATTCCCGTCCCACCAAAACAAGGTCCTGGACCTGTTTTGGATATGCTGTCTTGTGTTTCAAGCATGGAGAAACAAGTAACAACACTAAAAACCTCTCGTTCCCTTAGCCCTTCTTATTGTTACTTTACCGTTTTTCATTAAAAAGTCCAAAGAGATTCAGAAAAGACAGCAGAAAGCACCCGTTTGGTTTTACCCTCCGTATACCACGAGCACAGCACGCATCGGGTACTCCCCTGAACATCTTTCTCATTTGTGTTTTCTCCCCCAACTCTCTGAAAGTGCAGTTCACCAGCGGGTGTCATTGTCACCGATTCTTAACACTTCCCTCCTTCTCCTTCCCTTCCTTCCTTCTCCCCCCGGGGACGCAGGCTCTGAGCCCCATGCTACTGCCTGCCGGCTTCTCACATCATGCGTCAGCTCCTACCCAAAAGCTCTTTGGACTCGTTATGCCGGGACCATCCGGAGAAGCCGGGTGCCAGTGCCGGCACAGCCTTGCCTGAATGCCGTCCAAGGCTGGCAGGCTGGAGCTGGCTGGCATCCCTGCGTGGAGCCGGTGCACGGGGAACCTGCTTGGTGGGTTTAAATTCTGCCTTCCCCTATGAGGCCCAGGATCCCACTTCTCATCACAAGCAGCATGATAAAAACCAAGTGAAATGCTCAAACATTTCCTTAATATTTAATGAAATGTTATTAATTTAACGATTAATAACCATAGCCAAGTGATAGATTATTTCTAATAAAAGGCCCGCCGATTG
>NW_009234928.1:3888-11416 GCF_000690835.1 Fulmarus glacialis | reverse complement strand
CGGTGCTTTGGCTGGAAGTGTCGCCGACTGCGGCCTTGGTGACTGGAGCGGGGTAGCGGGTGAGGGCCCCCACGGGCACCTCCTGCCGCATGAGCAGGCATCGCCTTCAGGGCGCTGTGGGCCTGCCACCTGCCCTGGGTGCCCTGGCTGCTAGTTCAGCACGTAACCTTTCCCTCCCCTGACCTTTTTCTGTGCCACTCACAATTTTATGGATTCCCATCACCAGTCATTTCAGTCATCTCTGTTTTCAGAGCTGAAGTGTATCAGTTTGTTCGTTGTTCCTGTGAAGGGATCTTCCGTACCTATGATCAGCCTTGTTTCCTCGCTGTATGGTTTCCCGTTCTGCTTTCACACTATACAATGTTACCTATAAAATTTGAGGTGCAGATTCAACATAAAGTTCATTTTTTCCCTCTCTTTTTGTTACTTGCTTCTGAATAGTCATCTCAGCTGCCTATATTAGTCCCGAAATACCATGCTAGGATCGTGGTTTTTTCTGTTAATAAATAGAAAGTGTTTCATTGCATTTCATTTGTCCTTGGCTGACTTTAATGGGTTTTAAGTGCTTTTGTCTGTTTTCTGGACTTCAGGAAAGTTTATTATTTTAGACCTAACAGGAAGGCCTTTTCATGTCCAAACCTACAACAATCTGTGGATAGATCCAGTGGAGCTAGTCATCACCCTACTTTGTGTTACTGCTTTGTGAGGAAAGCATAGTATGGTGTATTTATTTGCTAGGGCAGCAGATTCTTATTTTCAGGATCTCATCCGTGGTCAGGTGGGTTTAGCAGGCAGATTTAGCTTACATTGACTCTGCTGGAATATTTAAACTTACTGTCCTGTGTGGAATGTTTTTTGATGATCATATTTATTCTGATCTCATTCTTTAGGATCCTTCTGGTGATCCATCACAACAGGAAGCAAAACAGAGGTATTAATGAGAACTATTGATTTTTGGTCTTAAATGTAATTGTTTTGAACCTTTTACTTCTTTTTTTGAGTATTTAATTTCTTTGGAATACTCACCTGATTTTTTTTGTTGTTGGAAAACCACCAACAAAGAAGCTGAAACGTCAAAGATTTAATCCAAGGATAGCTAAAATCTGATTGATCCAAGTGTGGCTCCCAGGCCATGACTATATTGGATGATCTACAACAGAGCTGTCAGGCAGTCTGAACCCTGACTGGGGTGGGAAGGCAGGGGGGAAAACAGCAGCAGCAGCTCATTTTTACTTTGGGACTCAGCTGAGTGCAATAGCCTCATGACCTTTAGTGATATAATAGGATGTTTTTGGGAAGCATCATCATTCCCATAGTTATCTGCTTCTGGAACTCAGAAACCTTGGCTTTTCGGGGTTGGTGAGAGTTGGTCATAAGAAGATCTTGAAGGCTGGCAGAATTCTTCCCAAACTGGAGTTTTGTCTGAATGACGAGTTTGGGTTTGGGCCCTGTTAGTGCAATGGGAACATGCTTTCCTAGTTGATCTGATTTTTCTGGGACATCTGTTGCAGTTAAAAATATGAAACAAAACGATTCATGTCAGAGCTTAGTGTGGAAACAGCATTTAGTATTTGCACTAAGTAGAAAATTGAAAATAAGTGTTTAAAGAGCTAGACTTTGCACACAGTCAGTTTGTATTAACTGAAACGCATAAACTAAAATGCCAGTTCTGCAAATACTTCGTCAAATATTGTAAGTATATGAAGACTTACTGAAAAATTCTAAATAAATAATGAGGTCTGGTTCTGTCTTGCAATTGCATGGACAATAGCCTGCTCTACCATACACTGCCTTTGGTGAAATTCCACATGGAACTGAATGCAGAATCTTTACAGTGGGTAGCATGGCTTTTGTCTTTAAGATGTAATAATAAACAGTAATAAAGTGTAAGTAGTAAACTACATCTTGACTTCTTGGAAGATGTTGTCAGGGATGTAACTTTGTCAACATATATAGAGCTACTCGTGACAGAAAATGCTATAAAATAAATCATGTAAATGTAAGGTTTGAAGGGACCTCAAGAAGTCACGGGAATCAAAAGTCTTCTGTAGTTTGCTGTTTTGTGCATATTATTTTAGGTGTTTGAAATCCCACTTTTGATGTGTGGTTAATTTTTCATTACAGGGAAGCAGAGATAAGAAATACTATTTTAGCTCAAGTTCTTGATCAAGCAGCTCGTGCAAGACGTAAGTATCCAAGTAACTTTCTAATAAAAATTTCTCATCTAGCGTACTCTAGTGCTGCTCAAATCAAGCACATATGTGCTTGTATAGAGGCCAGACTAGAAAAATGTTGTTGCTGGGAAGATAAAATTATTACAGCTTTTCAGTTGGTGATATCAATGATTGGAGGGGAGGGGTCAACTGACATCTGAATTATGTTAATCAAATTTTTTTAAAAATTAATAGTAGGAATTGTAGTGAGAGTCAAAAGTAGTTAACCTAATTAGGAACAAATATTTAAAAGTAAGAAATATAACTATCTTGTATCTTTATTTTATGAAAATGCCTTTTTCAATTTATTTCATGACCCTGGCATGAAGAAGATGGTTTCGTAGGGACATTCGTCACTTTTTAGTTACTAGTGAAGGTATTTGAGTATGTTTTAAAACAAAATGAACAGAGCCTGTTTTTGTTGCAGTAAGCAATTTAGCACTTGTGAAACCAGACAAAGCAAAAGCAGTAGAGAATTATCTTATACAGATGGCAAGATTTGGACAGCTAGCTGGAAAGGTGAGTTAAGTTTTTCCAATTCTTTCTTGCGTATATTCATTTTCAAACCTAATTCACTCTCAAAAAAAATCGGATGTTGTTAATATCTGTAAACTAAATAACTGAAAAAGGCAACTGAGAGCTTCTAAATACTATTATATAATTCCATCAAACACCTTTTATAAGAAGGGAAAGTGTGGTTCAGTTGTTTGATACTAAGCATTTCTCAGAATGTGTTTATATGGCTTTTCTTTTGCTTTCCTAGGTATCGGAACAAGGTTTGATAGAAATACTTGAAAAAGTGAGTCAGCAAACAGAAAAGAAAACAACAGTAAAGGTAAGTTTCATTTCCTAAATATAATTTTGTTATATAATAGAGCAGAAAATTGCATGTATTGGACCATTTCAGTTCAGGGTAAAACTTAAGTTTGTATTTACCACTTCTCTTACCTACACTGATAAGCAATACTGGGATTAAATCATAGCAGTCCTTATCAATAGTATAATTTGCAGATATTAGCACTGGGATATCAGTGTTCTGTTGTGAGACAGACTACCCTGTGTCTGTCCTGTACCATTATGCCGGCAGGAACTTGGGGGGGATGTGGGTTTTGATGGGGTAAATGTTCTGCTCCCATGTAATGTTTTCATTGTCAAACGTGTTGAGTTTGAAAGGCTTGCTCTATGTTGGACTTACCCTTCTATTTTCACTTCATATATTTCATTTTAGTTCAACAGAAGGAAAGTATTGGATTCTGATGAAGAGGATGATTATTAATACTACTGTAAGACTGTCTGCCAAACAAAAGGCCTGGAAAAAGGCAAGATACCGTTATCAGGCAGAATGCAAGATCTGAAAATGTTTACGCTTCTTTACTTTTTTTTTAAAAAGGCCAACAAATGAACTTGTCTTGTAAAATAAATCTGAGAAGGGGATTTTGTAACTTAAATTTTTGTAGTATAAGAGGCCTGAGCAGTGTGGAGTTCCCCACTGCTTCCTTAGCATGAACATTTTGTTGCCCCTTACTCAGTGTGTAAGCTATGTTTTCAGCAACTGCACACACTTAACTTGCTGCTATTGGAGACACCATAAGGAGGAGCTAAGTGTAAAGCTGAAACTCCCTCTAGGAGTTTAAAGACTTACCTCCAGGCTCTAAATCACGGAAGTGTTAGAAATGAGATTTCCTGAGCCCCTGGAAGGAAGCCTATCCAGCAGGTCACTGGCTCTCAAGTCCTTAATGGAAATTTATAAAATAAAGGTATCAAAGTAGGGTTTGGATCAGAGGACTTCACATCAGGCAGTCTGCATAAAGAAATTGTAACCAGCATACAATTGAACTGTTCCCCTATGAAATAATGAAGCTATTTCAAAAAAAGCAAGTTAACTGTGTAATACAGCACTGTTCAGACACTTGGTATCGTATATTCTTAAAACTACCTCCATTTTTATCAAATGGCTGGAGTGTTTCTTACCTGGGAAAAAAAGACTGTTTTCCTAAACTTTCTGCAACTCCTGCATGCATACAGTAAAACTGAACTTGTGCTATACGTTTATGCAAAAATATGGTTATGGAAATACATAGGATAAATACTGTAATGTGCTGATAAACACTCTACCACCACAAAACCCTTTTCTGACATAATTTAACAGGAACATGTATGATCCCAACTGCAGTGTTTTTTGGAACAGAATAAAATTGTTTAAAGTGAGCACTAGTGGATGTTTTTCATCTTGTGTGAATGTGGTTTAGAAGTATTTTAACAGTTGTTATTTTTGTTTCATTTGGACTAGACTGGGCATTTTGCTTGTCTATGTTTGTAATTAGGATTCCTTAACTTTAGTAATATCGTGGGTGTATGCTAAATTTCTTTAGACTAATGATCCTTTACCAGTGTGAAGAGTTTCAGGCCAAGGTGTGGTGATAGATGGTTTAAAAGTTTTCCTGTTAGGGCTACAGATACATCCTAAGCATCCATGCTTCACGTTCCCATTCCTAAGTTTATCAAATTCCACTTATAACAATATAAGCTTTATTGCTTTGCTGTTCTTCTAAAACGGCTGTTCCAGAATCTCAGTTGTTTTAAGTTGCAGCCTTTTGGAGATTAAACTGGCCGGTACGGTAACATGCTTTGCAGACAAATCATAAGAATCATGAAGTTGACTTCAGTCTATTTGGACTACAGATTGCTAGGGGAAGCTTCCAGGGGTACTCCCTTCAAATCCTATTCCAGTTTAGCCTTTGATCATCATATCTTTGAATATTAAGGTATTTTTTAATTACAAGCTTCGTTAAGCATGTCAAAGGAAACTTGTAAACTATTTCATTTACCTAAATAATTTGTTAGTCATTATCTTTCCATTATTTAGATTATAGTGGAACTGTTTAGCATTTAAGTGCTTTTTTTTAAACATACACTATACATCCAAAATGCCTGGAAATAAGCTTTATCCTAGACTGAACACTGAATAAAACTGAAGCATGGCTCGGTGACGTAAGTAGCCTCAGGTTCACAAGGACAACTGTTCTGATACTGTAATAGAAAAGAAAACTCAGGTTAATTCTAATAAATCTGTACTTTTTCTATAAAACTCTAAAGAAAAAAATATATTCAGTTAGATGGCTTAAAAAAATACAGTAGGCAATATGCACCAAGTGTGCATTAAGTTGCCTTAGTAAGCTGCTATGGGTTTTTTCTTGCAAATTTTGTATTTCATTTGGGGGGGTAGTTTTTCAAAGGCAAGCACTACTTTAACACTTGGCCAATTCTTAAGAGTAAAATTAACCAATAATTATATAACCATTCATGTCGAGGCTGAAACTTGGGAGTGTTGTTTCATCATTTGCATAGAATATAACAAAATACTTTATGCTTAAAATATAACAGCATTGAACAAGTTGTTTTCTATAACCTGTTGTATTCAAATTTTTTAATAGAAAAAAATCAACTAAATTCAGAGTTCACATCCTCTGATACTTATCTCTAACCCTTTTCAAAGTTGTTTAATAAGCTATCTTAAAACCTGTTTCCAAAGCTATTCAACCACACTATGCTTATTATTAAAAGATCAAGAAAAAAGACTTTATACCGAACTTAGCGTCATTGCACTAACTCACGTTCGGTAGTTACAGCAGTATATTCTGTACTTATACTCTGTAGCGTAGTATCACCAGTATTAAAAAGCGAATAAACTGATTTTTCTCATCCATATTGTCAAGAAGTCTTAAGACAAGAATCATTTAGTTAAATGCACAGTATAATTAAAACACAAGGAAAATTCTCACTATGTAGTTTGGAAATCAGATCTATGAAAGTTTACTTGTATCTTAAACTTTCTAAGTAATATCTAGCTTATTTTTGCTACAGGTGAGGATAAGTGACTTAATCTAGGTCATCTTTATAGTGCCACAAGAAGAAAAAAAACTAGTTCACATATCTTTCCTCTTGGTCTTTTGGCTTGTAATAGCTGAACATCCATCCTACTTTTTTTTTTTTTTAAATGGGAATGTAGAGCTAGAGAACGAAGTTATCTGAAAATGTTCACTTTCACTAACATATTGTACACATCTGTGCCTTAAATCCAAAACCACACAACCTAATAATAGTAATCCATGAATGTAGGAGGGAAGAAGGTCATATTGAACTTGAGAGTAAATTCCAACAGATCCCTCAATTTACACATAGACACAAGGTGAAGTCTTCAAATGCCTACAAAAACAAAAGCAAGGAAATCTGTGTAAAAGACTCGATGCTTTGAAAAACACACTCAAAGAAAACAGCATTTTTCAAGAGTTATTTTACTAGTTTTTTTTCCATCATTTGGCACAAATCCAAGGCACGTTAGAAAATCAGATGAACTCATAAATTACTAGAAAAATAAACACGACCCTCATCTCCAAATGTCCATATGCGCACTTATTGCACATTTTACCTCTTAGATTAAAAAGTTATTTGAAAAAATCACCAGTATGTCTTCCAGCTTTGTACTTTGCCAGGCAGTTTACTAATACCACAGTTAAAAGATATAGAATTATTCATACAAATAGTTTATGAAATAAAATGCAAGCTGGATTTGATGAGCCAAGAATAAAAAATACTGCACTTAGAAACCTGGCTTGTGCTATTTACATATTCTCCTACCATAACTGAAAACAGTAGAAAATGAAGTCCAAATCTAAGCAGCCATCTCATAGTTAGTTGTGAGCTTTCAATTCTTCAGTGATCACCTCTAGGAATAGGGTAATATTTGGCCTATTCCAACAAATGCTTACTGATGTTGGAACTACCTTTCATAACTGGAATTTCACCTTTTTAAAGAGCAGTCCAGAGCAGGCTCCTAAGCAGTTTTGTCTGCAGATGTTGCCCAGGTTCAGAATCATGAATATTTGTGCATTTTTGCATTGCTTGCTTTAGAGGAAGGAAAAAAAAAAACAAACAACAAAACAATTTTGTGTGTCCTTATACATGCTTGCTTCTGGGTATTTTTTTTTGATTAGGCTGTGAACAGTGAGTCCAAAGTTTAGCTTTGTCAAGGGCTCTCTACTTTTTCCCAGTATCTTGGCTCCTGTATAAGAACTTCATCTTGCAGATCTGATACAGGGGAGCATTGCAAAGAAATTAGCAAGGATTACATCCCTTCACATTAATAGCATGTGTGAATTTCTAATGTGGCATCACAGATGTTATGGACTGTTGTTTTCCCAGCTACTGAAATATACAGAAATATATACTATAGTGGCTTGTAACATTACAGTAAAAATAGAGACATTTCAATTACCTCTGGCAATAAATACCTTGTTATCCAATATATCTTTAGA
>NW_009234928.1:0-3857 GCF_000690835.1 Fulmarus glacialis | reverse complement strand
ATATATATATATTTATATATACTTATCCAATGTAGTGATAAAAACTGAAAATGCAAAAATTATTCAAAGACTTTTAAAAACAAAGTGGGTGGCTGAAAAATACAATATAGGGTTTGGTTTGGTTTACTGTTACATATAATTTTTTAATAAGTGCTAAGGAGAATAGGAAAGTAATTTTGCTGTCTACATCTCGGTACGTCCCTGTTTGTTGAGATCAGTAATGATCTGGCTCTGTAGTTACCTCCAACATAAACAGAGAATTCAATCTTCGAAAGTGCTAGGAACATTCTGTTTCTGCTGAAGAGTCATCCTTGTATTCTGTTCTGAAGGCAGGCTTGCAAGCGTCACTGAATTCTTTGATATACAGTGAAGGGTTATTGAAATTAACACCACCTAGTTCCTCAGCTTTTGACATCAAATTCGCGCTTCCTTGTCAATGTTTTGAAAGCAAGTCATCACAGCAGTCTCTTGATTGTGAAATACTTGGATTTCTAGGGCTGGATAAACTATTATCGCTGACATTCTCTGCTGAAAGTGGCACATTAACAGTGTGTCTTCGGTGCATTAATTTACTCCTGTGAGGAACTTCTATCACGTCATCGTGTTTCACAAACTCACCACTGCATCCTGTGTCAATAACCTTAACTTTGCTCTGGTCCAGCGTTTCAACAGATTTTAACTTGGTTTTATCAAAGCTTTTAATAGCTAACTGTGAGGACAGAAAAACGGTATGTTAAAAGCATTGTCTACTTTCTTCATTACAAAGAAGTAAAATGAATATTGTGTTTCTTGAATATTATTGTCACATTAATTTCATGGTATTCTTTACACTGAGAATGCAGCCAAGGATTAAAAATACCATACTTTGTAGGACAGTAATTATATTTAGTCTACATATGAGAAAACAAGAAGAGGCCAACCTGCCCCAGGCTACACATGCATCAGTACCAGAACTGAAAAGATAACGAAGGCATTCCAAAACTTATTTTCACTGTACTATCCCAGTATCATCCTAACTCTTCTAAACACCTTTTGCAATGCAAGTCTTAAGGTACTTGAAATTAACAGCCATTTCTTTTACCATTAAGAAATGTGTAAATAGTAATACAGACAGGCTCAACCAGGCACTGCTGAAGGCAAAGGTAAAAACTCCCTGCTTCCAGATCTCACCTGTCAGGGAAGAGACACCCACCCTTCCCCACGCCCCATTTTGACTCTTCTTGGTCATTCCAACTAATCTTATCTTCCATTTCAGTATCTGCTCCTGATTTTTCCTTTTCAGAGTGGGTGGCTCTCCTTGATTACTGGCCACTCTGCAAATGTTAAAATAACTAAGAGAAAAAAGAGAATCCAAGCATGCTAATGACAGATTTTCTAAGAAAAGAACTAAAGGCAGACATTAATTACGATACCCTTTTACTGAAATAATGGCAACAATGTTGAAAATGTTTCAGATGGAGATTACACATGTTTAAACCCACTAGCAATTTAGAGCTGTAGAACCTGTAAATTCACGAAGCCATGACAGTTGCACATGGTTAAAGTGCTATGTATCATGGTCACATACTAGTTTTTTGACACCTGCTGTACTTCCTGACACACTGCCTTCAGCGATCCACAACTGTAAAATCTAAATCCCACATTTAATTAAATAGTGGGATATTATAATTAATACAAGAAAGAATTAATAAACATTACAGTTTTATAGCATTAATTTGGCATTGTGAAGGCCCTCTGCAAATGTTAAATCTCAAAAGGGCTCTATGAAATGGAACAGTATTCCATTTTCCAGATGGAGATGAGCACCTGAGTGCATTTCCAAGGCTATGTCAATCTAATAATGGGCAGCTGCTGAACTAACCTGGTAGAAAACAGTTTTCTTTTGAATAGGTTAGTTTTTCTCTTGATTTAGTATGCTGAAACGGCTCAGCAGAAGGTCCAATGAGAGTGAAAGTCAGTGTAAAGGAGGAAGAGGGAGTACACGCTTTGGCTGGAGGGCAGCATCCAACAGTCAGATTGGCATAGGGTTCCATGGTACCCCCAACCATAGATGAATTGATTACATATATTTGTGTCACAGCTGACAACGCAACATGCAGTTTGCTATCACCCTTGCAAACAATCTCCTCCTACAAGCAGACTTATCATGCAACCCCCAATTTTAACCTACTGAAAAATTTCTCTTGTAAATAGCATCTCTGCTTGGCTACAGCTCTGTTAAACTGCTGGAGTTTTTCAAGCCTTGGTATAACCTAGATTTTGCTAGACATGACACAGAAAACAATACAGAGATTAAGCCTGCAACAAGAGGCTTAAGAGGTTTAAAAGTAAGAATAAGATGTTTAAAAGGTGTTATAGAAGCGCCATTGAAGTTTGAACAATGAGGAAACACTAACAATTTAGCAAACAGGTCAGAACTTTTGGGATTCACTGACCACCACTAGTAAAAATCTTTCCTGTTACATGTATCTATATTAATAGCAGACAAAACAAACAGATTTGCTGTATTATACAAATAATTCAAGCAAGTATTTCCACTTACCTGATGTAATAACTGATAGTCAAAATTAGGGACACTTTTATCTCTTGTTATTGTTCTCCGTAAGTGTTTTGCTCTAAAAAATATTTTAAAGAAATTAAATTTAACAACGTAAGTCTTGCCACAAAAGTCCGATCACAGAAAATCCACAAGGTGGCACTATGTCAACATAGAAAGGCTACCATCTGACCTCAAAATGACAGCCTGCTAATCTTTCCTGTGTTTTATCACAGAATATACATTAACGTTTAAAAAGATCACAGGCAAAACCCAACCATTGAGTGAAGCACTAAGATAATATTTTTAAAGCAGTCTGGCTCTGAAATTCTTAATTTATGGTACACCAAGTATTAGTGCAAAAACAATTTTAAATACGTTTGCAAGTACTCCTTCGCCGGCCAGCTTTTCCCTTCTGCTGCACAGCACGTCACTGCTGTTCACCACCAATGAGTACGTCATGCCTAGAACATCTGCCTGGTGATAAGCATGTGCATGCCTCAGAGGATTAACATCTACTGTCAAATTAGTCACATGTGATGTGTAACAATGCTTGACCCACTTTTGGGCTTTATTAACAGTTTATTTCTTGTTCGCTTACGGGAAACAATAAACGTACTTCTGAGAAAGCTTCTATGCTTACTTGTTAAATCTGTTAATTGATTGGACCAGTTGAAGTTGTCTGCTTATGGGATCATCGGCTTTCTCACATGGCTTAGAATTCACTAGGTTTAAAAGAACAGGCAGCTAAAATTACAACTAAGTCACACTTGAGAATTAAAAAATCACAGTTCTGAATTAAAAGTGGTATCTACTAACATTAGATTTAAAATTTTACAGTAAACTATAACAGTAATAACTTGAATCAGAGTCACAATTTATCTTTGGAAATTTTAAAGCATTTTAAGTCGCAGGAGTAAGCATTCTTCATCAGGTTAGCATGACTGGCCAAGCTTCTGAAGAGACCGTGTAATTCTGGACTTTGAGGCCCTTAATTCCAATTTTTACAAACCTGAATTAATTAACCCACAGATGCTATACCACCTCTTTAATATTACCTACTCATGTCTTCTATTGTTCTTTTAGAACTATTCTCACAATATTTTAAAAGACTGTATCAATCTTTGGCATCGGCATACTGTGATTAATTTTGGTTTTGTATTAATGAAACATTCACAATCTTTCCTAGGGAAGCAGTGTGGTGGTGCATTTTCCCCCCTGTCCTAGGCCGCTTGTTGATCTCAGAAATTCCCCTGAAACCTCAGCCTTGGAGTACCGAGTCTGGCGGTTGAGCTCCTTGACCGTATCAGAAACTCTGCAT
>NW_009234927.1:0-14709 GCF_000690835.1 Fulmarus glacialis | reverse complement strand
CAGGGTGGCAGCCGGAGAGATCGGAAACGGAAAAGAATGCTTAAAACTTCCCCCTGTCAGTCATAACCATACCGATAAACCGGGTCCGTTCGTACTAGACAAAACACGGAAGTGCCGGCGAGGATGGGCAGCGCCTCTTCAAAACAGAGGTTTGCTGCCAGAGGTGCTTCTGTCCCTATGGAGAGGTGTTTCCACAGCGCACTTGAGAGAAGGATCAGCCGAGCATGGCCGCAGAAATGTAAAAAAACCCAACAATCTCCACCCCGCCCACACACACACACACAAAAATCCAAACCGTAATTCACTGAATGACTTCACCTCCAGGAAGACATGCTTTGCTTTTAGCTCTGACCAGCTGCTACACAAAAGGCACCTGATCAAAATTTAAGCCACAGGTTTTTTCCCCTTTCGCCTTTGTGTCTCATCCATCTTAGCATTAGCATCTCTCATTTCTGTCTTGACATCTTTTCACAATCTGTTTCACGACCCAGCTCTTCTCTTCAAGCCACTGTTTGTGTTTTGAGCTCTGTTATCACAAGTGCCAATACGGAGTAAAGTCAAAATGATGTAAGTAAGGTTGAGCTAAGCAGTTGGAAGACATTAATATTAAACTGATAGGTATTTAGCAAATATGAGGTGACTGCAGGTCATCACAGGATCTGGGGACAGGCAGGAACTGAAGAAAAAAAAAAAAAAATCAAGATGCTCCAGGAAGAATATGCAGCCCTCTGTGCAATGTAGTTCAAAAGAAACAGTGGATTAGTGTCCTGTGACAGAAGGGAACCACCAGATTTGGGATAGTACAGGTTCTGTTCATGTAACATACCTCTGCCAATGCTGAAGCCAGGTATGTAGGATTGCCACTGCAGGGCAGGCTTTAGACAGCTGCTCCTGGCAATTCAATAATTTCTGATCAATACCACACAAAAACTGGTTTTGACCTGTATTAGCACCACAGGTTGTTGGTGTTATCATCACCTTTAACAAGTATAACAGTACACAGTAGAAATTTTAAATCGGAAAGCATTAATTTCTCCTCCAAACAATGGCTATTTTTAAATGGTTTTCAATGGTTAAATTGCTTCAAAACATAAATGGCCACCAGGGGGCTGCCTTAGATTTCGAACAACATGATTAAACAGCTACCAGGTTAGAGTTTCTTCACGTTGACTTTCCAAGTATTAATTGCTTTTGCAGCAGCAGTGCAATGCCTCCAGCGGTTTACACGTTCAGAGTAAACCAACAGCCCTATTCATCCCGACATTACACGAGTCAGAGCTGCTGTAGGTCCACTGAAATCAATCCTTGCCCACCATAACCCCAGAGAAGAGAGTAACTTAGTCCCCAAGATTTTTCTGTAGTACGCTATCAGAATTTAACCATTATACTGGGCATGCATGTTTAACCATACTCACGTAGTTTTCATCTATCATAATTAGTTACAAAATTACACTAAGACATCTAAATCTCCCCCAAAAGCTTATTTTTTCGGTAAGGTCAGCCTTCAAAGCAAAATGTGTTTGTAAATGAAGTGTCTATAAATCGGTAAGTTTTAAGTAATTAAGAACTGGGAGTTTGTCCCTACTAAACCTGCAATACCATGGAACATGGTATTATATTTGAAACAGGATCACCCATATTTACAGAGTAAAGTGACACAGTTATTCACATAAATTCTTTGCTATAAATCCACAGCATTGAGATTCTGCAGTAGGCAACACACATTTGTTATATTCACACAGAAGAATGTCTCTGATATGAAGGAAACGTCACTGAATAAATAAAGGTTTTGAATCCAACCTTGGCAACACATACTAGCAAAATTGTATTCAGGCTGTACACTGAGTCAGGAGGAGTAGAGTAATGGTCAAAAAGAGAAAAAAAAGAGTAAGAAATAGTCTCACTGAGGGGAAAGATAATGGAGGAACAGCAATAAGAATTTTCACATTAGGAATGGGAAGCAAGAGAGTATTTGGAAAGTACTGGAAAAGGGATATTCCACCAAGATGAAGAAGGTCATCTTCCAGCACTTAGGTCTAAGTTACCCTGGTGGGATGTTCCTTCTCTTGTACTTTTTCAACACCTAGAATGAAAAGAAACTATCAATCAGCATGAAGGGACAGAAATGGCAAATACCACAGGAGAAAAAAAAAATGAGAATGGCCAAATAAAAGGGAGGAAAAGCAGAATGCCAAGGATAGCCTGGAAGATACATGAGAAGCCAGAGTGAGTCTCACAAAAAATCAGAAAATGTTTTTGTGAATACAGGAGCATGTGAACAAGCTTTTTTCCTGAACACAGGAGCTAAATAAAGGATTCAATAAAAAGCATGAGGTGGATACCAAAGGAAAGAAAAGGGGTAGCAAATGAAGAACAAGCAAAAAACCTCATTTCATTATATATTTTAGATATCTGCTCTTAAATCTCCACTATTACATATTTATGTATATAACTTTAGGCTCACAGTCTTGCCTGTATGTATAACTTTATGCATAGAGTAACTGTATAACCATAGTAACTACATAACTGTAAAGTTATGGGTATGTAGGTTCCCGTATTATTTAAATGTTCAGATTACTTTTTCTCTAAATAGGCACAATGAATTCACGGACTCATCAGGGCTCACAATGGGAAGGTCAGTTCTTCCACGCCTAGGTGATACACTGGCACAACATTGTGAACAGGACAATCCATTTATCCCTATTTGTTCAGTTTTCAGTATAGCTGGGGGCAGAATCTGTTCTACTATATAAGACACTTCCACAATGTTCAGTTAATTGTCCCCAATCCTTGCAACAGAGCTGTTTTACTTCAAAGAAACACAGTCCTGGCAGGGATTGCTGCTGCAGGCAACCAAGTCATGGACGGATCAAGCTCCATTGTGTTCAAAAAACTCCACTGCAGTTGGTTTCTTTCCCCTCATGTTGGAAATAGAAACTCAGTCCTCTTACTGCTGGAAACGTTCCACTTTCCAGCTTGAATGTGCATGCACAATGCAGACCATCAGTTATTTTCTTGAGCTTAAACAGTTCTTTTTCTCCCTACAATCTTTATCCACCCAATTCATTCTTGAGCATGAATTAGCGCTTTCCTGAAGCTCTTTTGGTAAGTCACATCTCTCTCTCCTTTTGGACAGCAGGCTCTCCATTCCCCTCATCTTACTAGTTGCCCTTCTTTCTACTTTTCGCAAAGCTTATTTTTTTCTTGAGTAAGAGTGACCAGGTCTGCGTGAAATGCAGAGGACTGGCAAGACTTTACATGGAACATTAACGCTCCTGAGTTTGAAAGGAGGAAGAGAAAGTGGTTGCCCTCACACTCTGTACTCAGCTCTCACACTTCTGAATGAAATCTCATTGCTATTGCTCCTGTCAGTGAGATGTGTGGACTTCAGTCACCTAGATGCTTCTAAAACCCCCAGCCTTATCTTAAGCAAATATATTTGCTCAGTTGCCTTTCCCTTGAAATATTAAAACAGCGAGGAGTGCTAGTATGCAGAAGTCTGACTTTTGAAATCTGAAATAGACCTTCGCTCAAAAACATGACACGGCAAATACAGTTTGTAAATCACAGGCGGCCATTAATTGCTTTACCGAAATTAATGCAAGTGCAGCTACATAAACCTAAGGAAATGCAGAGAGGAACTAGTGTCTTAGTACTAAAAGATAATTTTCTTTTGGTATTTCACTAGTTTTAACTGAAGGAACACAAAGGTAAAACAGATCCCACGTGGGATTTGGCCAGTCTGGGTGTCCTGACAACATGCACATCACAAGCAGTCAAATTATAGTAGCTCCAATGCAGGTGCCACATAGGCATCAATAAGACTGTGTTGGCTCAAAGCCTGGTGGTAACCCACAGCCCTGGCGAAGAGAAGCAGCAAGCGAGAAGGGCTGCTGAAGCTGACATGTGCAAGTCAGCCTACAACCCCTTGTGGAGCAGGACTGACGTGCAATGGAAAATTATTGCTGTGTAGAATTATGCTGAGCTGTTGCTTCAGCTCTCCACAGTGCAAGTTTGATGGCTGCCAGTTACTAAAGATAAGAGCATGCAGTTCACAGGGTCAGGATAGCCCTTCCTTTTATATGTGGGCTTATGAAGAAAAAACACCCATCTACAAAAATATATGTAAGATAACAAACTTACTTGGTTACTCTGGACCAGAACTTCATTATGTGCCACTGATTTCACTGGAGCAATGCCTGTTCATGCCAACTGAAAATTTGATTCCAAACTCAAAAACCTGAAGAAAAATAGCAGAGTGTTTTACCCAGTGTTCCTGTCCAAAGAAAAAATATCTTAATTCTAATTTGCTGCTGGAGGATAAACCCCTTGATATTAGTTCTCTTTTGTGGACACACATACATCTCAGTTGAGAGCACAGGCTATTTCTGCTTTAAGATATCTTAAAATAGTATCTTCTTTGTCATGTCTCATTACAAGGCAACCTTAAAATACAAACAGAATCAAAAGATCAAATTATTTTATTACATGTAATGAAAAAAAAGTTAGCTAATATAAGGCTTGCAAATCGGAAAATGTCTATCAAATGTGTGGAATAAGCAGTTGAGAAGCCAGCAGAGATGTGATAGTGATGGGAAAGAAACAATAAATATGCACAAAAGACAAAAAAAAAATCTAAAAAGAGACTGCTACATAAGACAGTAAAAAAAATTCTGTGTACTTTTCCTCGTCTTGACACAAATTTTCTTTGTTTCCATGGCAATCACTTTAGTCTCTCTAGGCCTCCATTTGCCCACTATAAAATGCAGATAATATTTTTTACTGCATATGTTTCATTAATTCATTTGCAAACCACTTTTCTGTCTGGGCACAAATGGTGTCACATAACTGTAGACTGCTGTTAATTAGTTGGGTTATTAGCTATAACTGATGTTCTTTGACAGGTATTTCATCAGTCTTTAGACGTCCTTTTATAGCTGTATAACCTTAAACCATTGTAAACCTAAATAAATTGAATCTAACCAGAAAAGCAATTAAACTTTTGAAAACCTGTATAGTTTCAATCCCTCAAAAAGTCAAATCCAGTTATTTTTTAAGAACTATTTTGGAGCTTCACATATGAGTTCTCATCCAAATGTCTACATTTATCAAAGATGGAGCCGCATCACTGAGATCGAGATATTTGACTTCCAAAAGTTGGAAAAATTAGAGCTGGACATCACCTGCTTGTATCACTGCTTCTCTCTTTATTAACAGAGGATGCTTTCTTAAGTGTTTTCTCTAGTGTGATTTGAGTAGTTTTCAGAATCTTCTCAATATTGGCTTCTTCAGAAAGGTACTGGGTGGCCTTAGAATTGCTCTAACAGCCACCTTATATTTTAAAATCCCAGTAACAGCATTGCTTATTTGGATTTTCCTGTTTATAGACCCTTCTTTTCTTGCAATTCACCTTAATGGCTTCCAAGATTCTTACTGCTTTGCCTGCTGAGCGTTGAGTTTTTCTTAACCACAAACATGCCTGGTATTGCTAACTCCCTAATTTTCAGAAATGCAAGTTTCAGCTGACTGATCTTGCAAACTGAACCTTTGCTCCTCTTATCAAGGAGTTAGTAAAACAAAGTTTAGCCTCTTTGCTCATTGAAGAGGATACTGCAGTTCTGTTTCCACTCACCCCTCTGCAAGTTTTCAAGTTCCACTGAAAAGTAGGCAAGGCGCTTCAGTAGCAGTAGAACTGGGTCCAACTGAGGACTGATCTAATTTAGGTAGGTTTTGGGTTTTGTGGGTTTTTTTTTTCCTTTTTCATTGTTTCATATATATTGAGACATATCTGCCTCAGCCACGCTTTCATCTCAGGGAAGATTCAATCTAGATATTGACTTACATAAGGAATCTACATAATAATGGAAAATTCAAGTCTATGCAGGTTACTTGACTAAGACTCATCTACAACAGAAGTGCTATTGACAATGCTCCCTTAGTATTGGGTAGGCCCATTCTCCAGATACTCAGCTCTCTGGAGGAAGGTCTGAAAAGAGCCAAGAAGCAGTCCTTTTTTAGATGTTTCAAATGTAGTTGTCAAGAGCCCCAGAATAATAGACCGAGCCTTACACAAGGTGTTCCTCAACTGACTGCAGAGATACAACAGGAACACAGCCCATAACAAAATGTTTTCTTTCTTTGGAGACAAACAATAGGCAGGCAGATTTTCCAACAGATGTTAAAATTGAGTGTTGATGGGAGTAAATAAAGACTTCAGGCAAAAACGGAAATCGTAAACAGGCTTCAGCTTTATGACTAACACTGTGATATTTATTTGTCCAGCATTTAACGTTGTATAACAGAGTGAATGCTGTAATTTGCCCTATTACTGTCAAAATTTTCATTGGCGTTAGTAAGAATAGGCATCATTGCCATCACTGGCCCCTTAACTTTCTGCCCCTCCAGAGCTGCTGACCACATCTTTGAAAGAATAGCAAAGATGCAGTGATTAAAGATAAGGATGAAATCATGATTACTGCAGATGCAGAACGCAACAAATCATTAGGCATAATTATGTCAGGAAGAAGTCATGCTTGAAAAGAATGAAAATCACTTGCACCAGTGATTTTGCATGATCATTGCACCTCTTCATTCACTGTAAACAAAACAAAATTAAATTTACTAATGATGCAAAAGAATGCAGCTGTTGGTGATGGGATACGTTGTTTTGATCAACACTTCCTTTCGTTTCAGTTAAAATTTTGAACATCGCTGTTTAAAAGTGATTCTCCTATAATTTTGTGATAGTTCAAGTACTTTAGGTTCTTTTTTCCAAAGGACAGCTGTGTCGTTATCTTGACAACTAATGTGTAGTAATGATGGATCTCGGGTCTTAAAAATTAGCTACTAAAGTGTGTCGGAAAAGAGATCAATTAGCATGAAGCGATTTCTGACAAACACTTGTCAGTGGGCTTATGATTATGTCTTAACAGATGGTAGTTTGAAAGGTTGGAACTATCTAAAGTGTGCTACTTCAACTGATAGTCAGAACAGTGATAGGCAGCCAGTTCATTTTGGGCATTATAAGCCAGAATAAAGTATGCACAGGCACACTGGACTTTTCTAGTTGCTTTTCTGTTGTTGACCTGGTTTTCTGTGCTCTGCAATCTGCTTAGCAATTTATGCATAATCACAATAATTTTACTACATACTACATAAATGTGTATATATAATAATGATGCAACATATAACTACATACACACTCAAATGATAAAGTCAACTCTTTTTCTAATTGAATTCTTAAAATATTTTGGAACTTAAAAAATATGTTGAAGGCCTTTCAGGAAAAACTCTTTCAGACAAAATACAGGTTTTCTGCTCAATACAGCAGATACTGGAGTACATTCTAAGGTCTGTGGTTTATAAAACAATAGAGTATGTGACCCAGTGATCCCTAACGACCGCAATCTATTAATCTAATTTGTATGACTCTTACTTTTTATAGGTAGAATGGCATATATGTTTGCATTCACAGGAGTACACATTTCTAGATCCCCGCAAAATGTTTGTAAAAACTTACCAGGGTGAAAGTTATTGTCTTCTGTGGTTACCATAGTTTGTTGGGGCGGGCTTGGTTTTTTGTTTGTCGTTTTTTTTTTTTTTAAGTAAATAGAATATAATATGGAGCTTCTGGGAGACCAAAACCATTCATAAATTGGATCAAATTCAATTAACAGAAGAGCTTGTATAAACAAAGGAGCTTTTTTTCCAAAATATTAAAACATATTTTGGTTATTTAGTGAAATGTTTCAATTCAAATATGACAGTGAAAAGATGCATTTCAAACCATATATACTATCTTTAAATTATACCCAAATTAATAAATAAAATAATGATTAAGTAGTGTAAAATAAAATATTATTTTTCTTTTGAATGAAGTGTTTAGTTTTATCCAAACCAATTTACCCTTTAGTGGACCTTTAAGTAGCTGCAAATCTTACCCTTCAAAAACAGGGCCTTATTTATTTAAAAAATAAAAATTATAAATTTAAAAGTATTTGAAGCCACTGTATTTTTTTCCTTCATACACATCACCACTCTGTAATAGTGTCTATAATGTAGAATAGATTTCCACTGAAATGGAAAATATATCTTGTCCAGCTAAAAAAAAAATAAAACCCAAGTTCTTGATGTTGTTTGTATGCCTTTTTTTAGATATACCTTTTTTGTTGGTAGCAAAGCAGAACACTGTGGGCTAATGAGAATCCATTGCTATGTCTGTAGTCAGGCTTCTTCACAAAATAACTAAAAATTGTCCTTAAAATAAGACTACTGCTAATGAACTGTCCCCCTTGCTAGCTTTCCAACACAGGAAAAACACATAGAAAATATCCATCATTGCAAGCAGACATGTATAAGTAAAAGTCCCCAATGTGAAAAATAGTCTTAACTATTTCAAAAGTGTGCAAAGCCAGTAATTTTGCAACTTCCCCTCAAACATAACATTCTGTAGGTAACACTGCACTGGATAGCAGAATCTCCCCAGGCTCAATCCAGTTCACAGCTTTACCTACAGCGTACAGCCACTATCACTATGCAACAATGCTTACAGGAAGTGCTCAAGCGTCTCAAAACCATGGTGGATCGATCCTTACCACACTCTTGTGGGACCTACAAAATCTTATTTGCACAGAGGACCTGATTTCCCAGATCATCAAACACCCATGCTCCACTGTCTCAACTAGTACTGGCTATGCTCAGGTAACCCCTGAAGAAAACCAAAGATTTTAAAGTAGAGCATTAAAAGTTTCCTCTTCAAGTTATGTGTACTTTATGTGACCATTTGCAACTAAAAAGAAGACAGAGACAGCTTCTAAGCTTCTGCATTCCTTAAAACTGGGGGGATGTGTGAATTGAGAGACCCAAAGAGAATGGACACCAAAATGGCAGATTAAATGCCCTGGTGGCAAATACAATGTAATGTTGATGGAAAGAAAACTGAGACACTCAGATGCATCAGTGCTTTTTGAATGAAATGTAGCCACTCAGCAAACCGGCCTCAAAAAGCAGCGTATCACCAAAAAGAATGCATGTGCAAGTAACAGGACAGAAGACAACAGGCAAGTTAGCATGTTCTTACATACATGGAGGAGAAGACACTGAAGTATTTGTGGCTTGCTCACCACATTTTTAAAAAATGAAGGGGGAAACAGGAGAGATTCTTTCAGTGTATGACCAAAGTGAATTAAAGTCTAGAAAGACTTTGTACTAAAAGAGACTGAAATTGAGTCTGTTAATCCAAGCATTCAATTATTTTTTAATGTTAAAATGAACAGCTTTTTCACACACATAATAGTGCATACTGTTCTATGAGGAGCTGGTCTTTTCTCCAGAGAGAAGGCAGATAACTGTGATGAAAAATATATTATGGAAGAATTTATAGCCAGCACCTGAGCTACAGAATGTCATGTTACTATTCTAATAGGAAGAGTTATCATTCAGATTGTTTGGCTTTGTATTTCTTTTTCTATTATTATTGCACTTCCATTTAGACACAGAGACTAAGAAGAACTTGTTCTCCCACCTCTTTTCACCAGCATAAACCATAATTGCTAGCCTTCAACATCAGCTGCTTTTGCATATTCCTGCAGAAAATAACTGCATTTGGTATTTCTCCACTGGGAAGACAGATACAGAGGACACCCCAGGGTCACACCAATCTAATTCTCCAGCTGCTGACTGGTACGCTCAGTGTACCAGATAGCATGTGCCAGCTGTGTTGCAGCACCTGAGTCACGTCACAGCAGCTTACTAGTACAAAAGGAACATCAATAAATAATGGCAGCACAGCAGGTTTGATGGAAGGACAGCACTAAAGCAGTTAATTTGGTTCAAATGCTTGTTATGCCATAAACCAATATCCTCTTGGACAATGTGACACATGCTTTGTATCAAGTGTACAGCTCAGAGTACCTCTTCATACAACTTTCTGTCTGTGGGAACTCGCAGCCTGGAAGTTGTTAACAGAGTGAATCAGGCCCACTATTTAACCAATTTTTAGAGCTTTCAAGGGGGCACATCCTGAATACTACTGTGAAGTGACAGAGCCTGCAGCAGAATCAGCACAAGAGTCCACACCTGGAGCTCCACAGCTCTTACCTGCAAAATGAGTGGTCAAAAGAACATTCCCAATGTTTTCTAATCTTTCAGAAAGTGAAAAGCAAAGCAAGAGTGAATGGGTTTTCTCCCATTCAGTCCCATTTTTGTAGCCAAATCAATAATCCCATCTCTGAATAAGGGACCCAATAATGTAAGCTACTGCATCCCTTCTGACATTACTGAGACAATACTGACATAAACAAGCTGCACCCCTCTGTATTTGTCCAGCCCTCTAGGTCACCCTTCCAGGTGAGAAACAAACATCTTATGGTCTTTATTATCTCTGTGCTAAAAGTACTGAGTCTTTATACAGCTTACACAGCGGAAGAGTGCAGGGAACGCATCAGTATTGCATACCACCATTCAGTACCATGACTTTCACAAGCTGGGTGATGACTGGGACACTGCTATGGCCTTTTAGTTATGGCTTCTGGAGGTACGGCAGAAAAATGAAACACCAACATGAGTGACAGTATCCCTGCTGGCTACCACTCTAAGCTGTAGGAGGCTTGACAGTACAATTGGACCTTTGAGTTCTTGGCAAAGTTTGTCCAAAAGGAAACAAGTAATAGGACAGAGCTGGAGGTGTCTTTCGCCTGGTAGCATCTACAGAGGTCAGCAGCAAAGAGCAGTTAATAACACAAAACAGTGGCACAGAGTAAACGGCAAATGCTATCACTGTTTTGCATAGTACTTTGAGACACCCAAAGAACATTTTCCATAGCAGGATTGCTTCTTTTAAAGTATTTCCCTTATGTTATAATCCAGAGCACCAAAATAATGGTTTAAACCAGCTGTGAAGGAGTGAACGGACTGAGGTTTTTATGTTAGGCATTAGGAAAAAAGGATACCAACATCCTTTTGGAAATTGCCTGGGAGGGGGTGAGAAGTTTCCAGTGTTAGATGTTTTTAAGAAGAAATAGACAAGCATCTGTCACTAATGAAGTGGTTATAATGAGCGCATCTTTGGGCAGACAGCTGATGAGGCACAGCCCTACTTCCCACAATCCAGTGTGCTATTTTGTAAACTGAGTTTTGATAGATACTTCCAACATACTAATGCTTTTTCATCCGCTAAAAGGAGATGATGGTACACTTCAGCTGTGATCTGCAAGCATCTGAAAGGAAAAAAAGGTCATATCTGCTTGATGTATTGTGTAAGAAATCCCAGATTTGCTTGCGCTTGCTTTTTGTTGAACCAGCTTGTGATGTTAGTATTCCTTTTCAAAGATCAATTTTCCCCATCTTTTCCCATCTGCTACTATGCACACAGAGCTGTCTGTTCCTCTGTCAATGCTGAACTAAAGCAGGTGGAAAGAAAAGCTTCAGTCCTCAATGTAAGCAGCTCTGCTAGGTGCTGTAGTGATTTTCGGGCGTACTTACTTCCAGACAGCATAGCAGTATTGTGGAAGGCTATGATTTTACCTTCAGAAATCCCAGGCCCCTGAGGCCAGTGGGAAAGCCTGGAGCAAGGAAGACATACCACCAGTGGAAGAGGAACAAATCAAGGAACATTTAAATGTAGTGGACATACACATGTCCATGGGAGCTGATGGGATGTACCCAGAAGTGCTGAGGGAGCTGGCCAATGTCACTGTGAGGCCACTCTTGATTATCTTTGGAGGGTCATGGTGATCAGGGAAGGTTTTAAGGAAGAAAGCAAATGTCACTCCTATCTTCAAGAAGGGCAAGAAGAAGGATGCAGGGAACTGCAGGCCAGTCAGCTTCCCTCAATGCCTGAGAAGGTGATAGAGCAAATAATTCTGGAAGCCATTTTCAAACATAGGAAAGAGAAGAAAGTGATTGGGAATAGTCAGCATTAGGAACAGGAAATCATGCTTGACCAACCTGAAACAACAACAATGAAACAACTAGCTCAGTGGATGAGGGGACAGCAGTGGATGTTGTTCATCCTGACGTTAGCAAGGCTTTCAAGCGCCGTCTTTTATTACATCCTTGTAGACAAACTGATGAAGTATGAACTAGATATGAGGACTGTGGATCAAAAACTGATTGAACTGCCTGGGTCAAAGGGTTGCTGACAGCAGTATGAAGTCCAGCTGGAGGCAGTCTCTAGTGGTGTACCCCAGGGGTCGATAGTTGGGCCAACACTGTTTAACCTCTTCATTAATGACCTGGATGATGGGACAGAGTGCAACCTCAGCAGATGATACAAAACCAGGAGAAGTGGCTGATAGATGGAAATGCCCATCCCATTATGTGCTTTAAACAAAAATTCTTCTCTTGCTGACACAAGGGCAACTCCATTTAAACTAATACCACTATAAGAAAAAGTTCTATGAAAATAACAGTATTAATAATAATTATTAGATAGCTAAATCTCTTAATTATTATATTAATTATTATATTTTAGCTCTTTTTCTTTTACTACTTCCTTTCAGTCCCCCCTCCTCTGATATCAGTGTTCTCTGAATAGGATAGATGTCATGCTATTTGAAATAAAGCGCAACTTAAAAGCAAAGATTGTTCCTTAGATAAAAAGCTCAGCCCCATACATGGTAGGACAGTGGTCCCATCTGTTGTTGAACAAAGCTTTGGGGAAGCAAACAATAAAAATCCAATTAAAGCTGCATTAAAACATATGCAGTAGAGGGTGGCCTAATTCCCACAGCTCCCAGGCAGTATTGCTCTGGAGTACTCAGCACCTGTTCAAAGAGCTGGTGTCATAGGGAAGCGTGGATGTGCTCAGCTGGGTGGGAAGTGGCTGGCAGCACGGTGTTCTCAGGGGATGAGAAAATTTCTTTGTGTTCATGATGGTGCTGATGAATAAAGGCTGACTGGCTAAGAGCATGCCCATCTCCATTCCCACAGCTCCCAGGCAGTATTGCTCTGGAGTACTCAGCACCTGTTCAAAGAGCTGGTGTCATAGGGAAGCGTGGATGTGCTCAGCTGGGTGGGAAGTGGCTGGCAGCACGGTGTTCTCAGGGGATGAGAAAATTTCTTTGTGTTCATGATGGTGCTGATGAATAAAGGCTGACTGGCTAAAAGCATGCCCATCTCTTATCTCATCTTTAACATATTAAATACGCATCTTCCTGCTAGACAGATAAAACTCCAGCACTCCCAATCTTGTCTGTAAGAAGCATCTTTTACTAACTTCCCTCTATTGGTATCAAGCATTCTGCAACACTCATAACTGCACCACTAGCATGTGCTTGTCACTGATGTTTATATTCCCATATTATCTAACTCCAATCAAAGTAATACGGAGGTTCATATGTTGTCAGTGGTAACCGTATGTTAGTCACCAGTACCATGGTGCCCTTGCATGGCACACTATCTCCTGTTTTCCTGTGAAGTCTGGAGAAGTGAACCTCTTTCAGCAGGCACTGAAATACAACAGATGACCTGAACAGCTTTTGCAGGTATATCATCAATATACTTCTAATGAATGTGCTCAGTGAGAGATCACACTTTTGACAAGACTGCAGACAGACTCCTTTCAAAGACTTCCAAGAAATGGCACAGTCCTAATTCCCCATATGTGGCTGCATAAAAAGGTGGTGTTGTCCATGGCTTAACACTGGTACCTAGCCAGATCTTTCACCTCTGAGAAGATGAGGCAGAGAGAGAGGCAGGGAGAGACAATGCTTGTGTTCAGAGCTCTGTTACTGAGAACAGGAAGAGGTTTTCTCTAACCGTATCAAACAAACCTGGTCCAAAATGCAATATCCAGTATTTACATACATTTGCTTACTTTATGCCTCATCCATCCTGATCTTCAGCTATTTTCTCGAGTCTATGAAACATTATTCTGTATGGAACTCTGCATAATACCAACATACAGCCAGGCTTTTCAAAATATGTAATAGAACAAAATGAAAGTCCCAAATATTCCACTGGTAAGATTGAAATAAGATACTGTACTCATCATTTGCCAGTTAGCCTAGTAAAAACAACTTGTCACAACCCCTTGCCAGAACTGATAAATACTGGAGAATAATAAAAAACAGTAGCTTTTAATAAAAGGCCGGGACTGAATCTGGTTATTTTCAATGTTACTTACACTGCAATGCCACTTATATTGAGCTGTTGTACTGCATGGGAACCAAAAAGTCCTGCAGAAACTTCCATAGCCAGGACAGACAGCTCAAGGATAAAGCATACAAGTGGGGGCTGAAAGACTAAAACAATAGGACAAGCAGTTAGTTTTAAGGGAGGACAGAAGAAGTTTTTTTGTGTCTGTGTGTATATATGCATATAAATATGCATGAAGAGACCTTACTTAATCTAGGAAAAGACAACATGAAATCAGTAACAGAACAGACTATAGCTGCACCCAAAAAAGCACAAGTGATACAAAACCACTTCTTTCTTAGGTACCAGAAAGAAAAGTATAGCAAATACTATACTTGTGAATAGAAGAGGCGGCTCCTGGGGAAGTCAGGTTAGCCTAAATACTGTAGATACATGATATTTTCTTAAGCTCTACTCATGATGTTATTCATCTAATCTTTCTGAGGCCCTAGACTTCTCCACAAATAACTTACAAAGTAAGAAGGCTCAGTCTGGCACCACCTCTCTCTTCTAAAGCATCTCCCTTCAAAATAGGTAGTTAGCATGGTTCCTTGTTGTAAGCATAACAACAAG